>NC_142069.1:26767320-27012320 GCF_059756535.1 Pantherophis guttatus | reverse complement strand
ATACAGCATAAGGGAAGCCATTAGAGCACATTTCCTTCTCCTTGTGCATTATAGTCATGTTCTCTCATTGTGTTTCTTATTGCTCTCCATGTATCAGTAGCTGTATGATAAGGTATTTAACCACGTATTAGTCTGTAAATATTTAGCTGTAGATAAAACCACTGTTATTTATCTAAAGGCTCTGTGTGCTGTGTTTTGCTCCTGGGTTTATCTCATAATACTAGTTATGCTGCCTAAACTCTGACATTTTTCAATAGAAAGCTTTGATGCAGTCATCAGATGGAGCAAGAACTTCGTTACCACTTGGCTTTTTTGAGCCACCAGCCATATTCGGTAGTCTTCCAGTTGTTTGACAACCTGTAGTCCTCTTAGAATAGTAACTGCCTTCAGTATTCCACCAGAATTCTCTGGTATACTGAGAAACATGGTGGTATATAGAACAATATATGTGGCTCAGGGGTGAAATGCTCCCGGTTCGGACCAGCTCGGGTGAGTAGGTAGCAATGGTGGCAGGCAGTTCAGAGAACCAGTAGCAAAAATCCCTGTCCCCGCCCCCCCATGCCCAGCTGAGCCGGGCGATCATCAGAGGCTTTTTTTCTTTTAAATGCCTCTGACGAGCCAAGCTCTGACGATCCCAGCTGAGTTGCCTGTCGATCAGGCAACTCAGCTTGGATCGTCAGAGCCATTTAAAAGAAAAAAAGTTTTTTTCTTTTAAATGGCTCTGACAATACAAGCTCTGACGATCCCAGCTAAGTTGCCTGATCGGCAGAGGATTTTTTAAAAACCCTCTGACGATCAGGCAACTCAGCTGGGATTGTCAGAGCCTTTTAAAAACATTTTTTTACATGGTTTTACGTGTAAATAATGGTTTTAAAAGTAAAAAAAAAATTGACCAAGCCCACCCAGTCACATTACCCCCCCCCACTAAGCCACACCCACAGAACTGGTAGTAACAAATTTTAGATTTCACCACTGATGTGGCTGGAACAAAAGAATTAAGAATGAAATCTTGATGGGCAAAGCAGAAAAGAAATCCACCACTTTGTTTGCAAATGTCAGCATATTTTTTTCTGCCACTGCTAAGGAAAATCTATTAACCAATGAAACCAGAACTAAAAAACTTTTTGAAACAGAACTCTTAGTGTTCCCATTCTTGTGGCAACCATCTTAATTCATATTCAGTTGGATACTGGAGCAGGAAAGAGAGCTCAAAGCTGGATGAATGTGTCTCATCCCTAGTCCAAAGCTAGCCCAGAATGTTTTCCTGCTCAGAGCAAAGATCAAGATGGTGACTTTCTCATTCAATATAAAACTGAAGTGCTGAAACAATTTGGCAGGCCAAGTTGCATAGTGCACAGTTCCCTCTTTCTAAATTTGCTACCATCTTCTACCATTTACCACCCAAGATGGCCACTACCTAACGGTCTCTAATGACATACTTGTCCTGCTCCCCCACATTCATGTTTGTAGTCCTAGCCAGCAGCTGAAACAAGAGATGCTTCATTTCCTCAACATACTGAGTGTACAATTGTTTGGTTCTTTGTAACTCAATGACTCATAACATGTGTAAGCTGATTGACTGAATCATTTAAGCCCAATTAACAAGTTATTAACAGGTTATGTTTACATTGTGGCTGTCAATGACAAGGATGCAATTACAATGACATATTTACAAATGGCCAAAATCAAGCTGGTAACCCTTAACAGACAAAAATGGTTAACCATGCAGTTTTATATCATTGCTGCCTGCCTTCTATTTTCTATCACTGAGATAAATCCATGAGTGTTACCTTCCTTCAGGCAGAAAAGCAAGCTGAAAATTTCCATCAAAAGATACTCAACTACTTGAACCTCTGATCCAACTAGAACATAAAAATAATTTAAATACTGAGCTAAACAAATGGTTTGTAATTTGAACTGGTGAACTCAATGGCAAATTTTCACAATTTCTCCTAAAAATTATATCCATCATCATCATTTATTTCTTTATTGGTTTTACAGTACCGTATAGCTATTTAGACCAACCTTCCGAGCCTGGCGCCTTCCTCATATATTGGTACCATAATTCCCAGAAATTCTTAAAATATGCTGGTTGTCCCAATACATCTGTAGGGTATCAGACCGAGGAAGGCTGTTTTAGAATATTCTTTGTTCTAAAATAATATAAATTTAATATATAAAATAACTATATTATTTGAATATAAAAGCCATCATTAAAACAATATTTTTAAAACAGAAGCAAAACATAGTTGAGAAAGTTAAAAAGGCAGAAGGGGCCCTATTAACCACCAACCACCACAGGATTCCATGGCATTCTTAGACACCCAACCACCCAACCACCCCCATGCCAATTGGCAGAGCAGTTCTTGATACTCTTATACCATGTTTCCCCGAAAATAAGACCCTCTCTTATATTATTTTGAACCCAAAAATAAGCGCTTGGCCTTATTTTCAGGGAGATCTTATTATTTTGGGGCCCATGGAGCAAGATGGGGCTCCTCTTGCTGTCTTACCTGATTTCCAGCTCTGAGTTTAAATATTTTCAGGGAGGGCTTATTTTTCAGCGGAGGCTTATTTTAGCTCATGTGCTCAAAAACCCGATTGGGCTTATTATCAGGGGATGTCTTATTTTCAGGAAAACAGGGTAGAAGGTCAGGAGAGTAGAGACCATCTTGCTTTTGGGTGCAAGGTCTTCCATAGGGCAGTAGCTAAGACAGAGAAGACTCTCTTCCTATACCCCAACAGTCAAAATTATTTAAGTGGTGGTGTCCGCAACATACCCTCCCTGCCTGATCAGTTTGTTTTTCTATAACAGACTCTTCCTTAAAGCCTAGCTGCTTCCACACGACTCTGCATGAAACAAATAGTACATAAATATCCCATTTGAAAAGCAAAGTGAGAAATTGCCTTTAAGAGGTTTAGAAAAGTTGAAATCTAAAATTGCTTAGTTATCCTTGTCAGTTTCCCTTCCAGTTACAAATTACACCTTTTGCCAAATCCGTCAATCCAGTGTCCAATATACTGGATGGGTGTCCACAGGCAGACAACCGTTCTCAAGGTTGGGGAAAGGGAGAAACCTGATCAGCCTTATAATCAATCTCAGACGGTTCTACCTGACGAGAAAATCATCAATGGGAGAAACCATGCAGCTAAAGGCATTGGATAAATGGAGAACAGACCAAATACAAGTCTAGCAAAAATTATATTCAGAGCTATTTGGAGGATCCAGACTGGTTTATTTGGAACATCCATACAGCTTAAAAACTGCTGGGGTCAGCATGTTCTAGAAACTGTATTAAGAGCAAAAAAATAATAGCCGCAGTGGCGTAGTAGTTAGAATGCAGTACTGCAGGCTACTTCTGCTGACTGCCTGACTTGACTCAGCTTTCCATCTTTCCAAGGTCAGTAAAATGAGGACCCAGATTGTTGGGGGCAATATGCTGACTCTGTAAACAGCTTAGAGAGGGTTGTAAAGTACTGTGAAGCAGTATATAAGTCTAAGTGCTATTGCTATTAGTGCATGTGTGTTTTAATAAGGTAATAAGGCTGAGATTGTTTTCCTCTAAAGATTTCTTGAGACTTTTCCTATAAAACTGAAACAATATATATATATAGGGAGAGAGTTAGTCCAAAAAAACAAACAAGGGAAAAGTGATGTCTCAAGATTATGTGGGATTTACAAATGCTTTTCAATACATACAATTGGTTTTTTTAAATTAACATTTTAAAAAATGTTCAAATAGTTATACTCTCTTTTTGGTAGTGGTTTACTAGGACTGTGAAGAAGAAAAAGAAATGAGATTACCTGATTTGCACGCAGTAAATGTATTTCTTCTCTCCAATGGAAAAACAGTTAGCTGGGAATTGAAGCTATCACCGAGAAAGAGGCTATTTTGTAGTAGAGGGTAAATTCAAAGATGATTAACTAAGCAGGCTATTATTATTATTATTATTATTATTATTATTATTATTATTATTATTTTATTTGATTTCTATACCGCCCTACTCCCGAAGGACTCAGGGAGGTGCACAGCCAAACAATAAAACACATACATACAAAATTTAAAAGTAGAATAAAATCAAATTAAATAATTTTGGCCCCGACAAATTTAAAACCCCAAACTATTTAAAACCAATTTTAAAATTGAATGTATAAAATATTAAAAGATATTTAAAAATTAAAAATCTTTTATGAAAGAGGGAGAAAATTAGGCCAGGCGCACCTGGTGAAATAATAAGGTCTTTAAAGCGCGGCGGAAGGTGCGCAGATCCAGGATCCTCTGTATCTCTGGGGGAAGCTCGTTCCAGATAGTAGGTGCCCTCACAGAGAAGGCTCTCCCCCTGGGGGCCTCCAGTCGGCATTGTTTGGCCGACGGCACCCGGAGGAGCCCCTCTCTATGGGAGCATATCGGCCGGTGGGAGGCTATTGGTGGTAGTAGGCGGTCCCGCAAGTACCCAGGTCCTAAGCCATGGAGCGCTTTAAAGGTGGTAACCAAAACCTTGAAGCACACCCAGAAGACCACCGGGAGCCAGTGCAGTTCGCGCAGGAGAGGTGTTACATGGGAACGCCATGTCGCTCCCATTACCACCCGTGCGGCCGCACTCTGCGCCAGTTGGAGCCTCCGGGTGCTCCTCAAGGGGACCCCCATGTAGAGAGCGTTCCAATAGTCCAGGCGGGAGGTGACAAAGGCATGAGTGACCGTGTGTAACGAGTAATCATACGAATAATCATAGTAGGAAAGCAGTTGGCTCATTTTGTGGCCTTTTTGAAAAGCATGTCATTCTAAAGCCCAAGGACTGCCTTCAGTTATGAATCATTTTGATTCATTCTGAGTGATACTCACTTCACAGATTCTCCAGCAGAGAGATATTTTCCTAACACTTGCAATTTGATCCTTTTAGTGGGAAATGTCAGGACCTGAACCTGGGACCAACTGGCTTCTGCACACCAAAAATTTCTTCTGTTGTTGATGTTGTCCCCAAAACTGGGCTTTTGCTTGGTGTCGAAGCTGAAGAGTTACCAAACACAAGGTCTGATACAAAATTATACTTTTATTTTGGTACCAAGATATAAGGATCCTGGTTTTGAAAGTTACCAAGGCCCTTATTTCAATCTTACAGCAATTCTTATAGTTAAAGGGTGGTCCCTTACACCCCTTTGCCCTTCCCCTAATAATGCATGCATAACAGATAATATTGATTGGTTATTTGGATTACAGCCCCCTAAAACCTCTACGCTTGCTATGCTAAATAGCTAAATATCACATTACTTGTTTTTCACCTCAGGTCACAGGTATCTTGCAAAGTGTCCTAGTTTCATGTGCCAGCTATGTGGATTTTCTTATAAGCGAACTATTCTTGTTTCTAATATCCTGCATAGTGGTTTTCTGACAGGTAAGTTGCTAGCTACAACTGTGCAGCCCCGCCCCCCCCTCCATACTTTTGCAGAGAAGAATAAAAGCAGTTTTAACTCTTTGTCTAAGGCAGCATCCCCCCCATTCTCTCCCCCCCCCCAATGCAGAGAGGAATAAAAGAACAAACAGTTTTGTCTCAAGGCAGCCCCCTCTCCCTCAACTCCCCTTTCTAGAGAGACAAAAAGCAAAGGTTCTTAATTGTTTGTTTTAAGGCAAAGAAATGAAGACAAGAGAAAATGGTTTTTTTCAGAATTCATATTCCTCACTCTCAGGTCCATTATATCCACACCTGGGCTCTATCTCCACAAATGACCCTTTTTTATTTTATTTATTTTATTTTGTTGAGTACATATTAGATAATATATATAAGTATAAGCATGAATTGAATACATAAAATGAATACAATTAAAGGGAACATTAGGACAGGGATGGTAGGCACACTGGTGCTCTAATGCATGCCCCTTACAGACCTCTTAGGAATGGGGTGAGGTCAACAGTAGACAGTTTTAGGTTAAAGTTTTGGGGGCTTAGGGATGAGACCACAGAGTCAGGTAGTGCATTCCAGGCATTGACCAGTCTGTTGCTGAAGTCATATTTTCTGCGATCGAGTTTGGAGCAGTTCACTTTAAGTTTGTATCTATTGTGTGCTCGTGTATTGTTGTGGTTGAAGCTGAAGTAGTCATTGACAGGTAGGACATTGTAGCAGATGATTTTATGAGCTATGCTTAGGTCATACCGAATGATATCCTCCGATCCCTAGGGCCTCATCTGTACATACATTCCATCATCTGATCCTTCATTCCCCCCTCGAGGACCTTGGGAAGGCCTACTTCCCAAAGGTCCTCCTGAAATGATCAATTCTTTTTCAATCCTTATTTGCTTTATTGACCTAATAACCAGTTGTCTGAACAACAACAGGAATAACAGCTGTTTGACCCAGGTTGTTCCTGGGAACAATGAAAACCACTGCTCTGTCCCTAGTAATCTCTGTCCAATCTGGGATGCACTGTCTTGCGGGTCCTTTGCAGTTTCTCTGACTACTCCTGATTTATTCATGTAAAAACAGCATTTTTCTCCCAAGAACAAGCACAACCCACCTTTCTCAGCTGTCAGGAAGTCTAGGCCACGTCGGTTCTGCAGGACCACTGCTGCCAAGGAGTCTATCTGGTCTTGCACTTCTACTAAAGTCCAGGCGATCTGACCTAGGCTGTTGAAACTCCTCTGACAGCTGCTTAAACTGCACTGTAGTGTGAGCTAGGCTTATCCATGTCCAGTGGTGGGTTGCCCTCGGTTCGGACCAGTTCGCAAGAACCGGTAGTAAAACCGGCAGGAGGCTCCGCCCAGACATCATCATAGGTGATCTGCACATGCACAGAAGAGCACGCACAGGCACAATGTGAACCAGTAGTAAAGGTAAGTAGAACTCACCCCTGCCCCTGTCCCAATTGCTGTACCTATCCCCAGGGTTACTAACAGTGGTATCACTATTGTCACTGTTTTCTGCACATGTTCTATGAGAGGAACTGGGAGAGCCTGTTCCCCAGCAACAACACCCATCTTTGGGGAGAGATCAGTGGTGGATTTCAAAATTTTTACTACAGGTTCTGTGGGTGTGGCTTGATGGGCGTGGCATGGCTTGGTGGGCGTGGCAGGGGAAGGATACTGAAAAAATCTCCATTCCCTCCCCACTCCAGGGGAAGGTTACTGCAAAATCCCCATTTCCTCCTGATCAGCTAGGACTTGGGAGATAGAGAATAAATGGGGATGGGGCCAGTCAGAATTTTTACTACCAGTTCTCTGAACTACTCAAAATTTCTGCTACCGGTTCTGCAGAACTGGTCAGAACCTGCTGAAACCCACCTCTGGAAGAGATGTACCAAAGTTCATCACTGAGCTATGTCTATCTGTTATTCCATAAGTGTTAGAAAACATCGTAATCAGGTATGAGTGTTCAAATAATGCAGCTGAAAATAATTTATTTATTTATTTATTATTTATTTTGTCGCATTTCTATGCCACCCAACTCCCAAGGGACTCTGGGCGGCTTACAACATATCATAAAACAATGCAACAATATCCCATACAAAAGCTAAAAGAAGACATTAAAACATTAAAACGTTAAAACACATACACTCCAATTTGTGGCCAGGTCTCGCAGGTTAAATAGTCAATGTAAATGATTTACTAACAGCAAAACTGAGCCATACTTGTCCATGTTCATTTTCAGTGTGGTAGAAATTTCTCCTTTTAGAAAAATGTTAACTAATAGTCTTATGTTATTGTTATAATTACTGTAATTACTTGTAACGGCTATATTTCTACCGGGCTTACTTCCAGCAGCTTAAAATAGTGTGTGTAGTACTGCCTTATCCAATAGCTACAAGATACAAGATAATAGCTTTATCAAAGTTACTCAGCGAGGAATTTAACCCTAAGTCTCTCTGTTTCTTGTATACCAGTTTCATAATAACCATATTACACTGGCACTGTTTAATAAAAAAAAAAAACTATCTGGATTTTATATTAAGAGGACAAGTGGATAACAGAAAAAGAAAACCGTAAAATGAATCAACAAATTTTTTAACAAGAGCTGAAAGAGAAGAGAATAGGAAGAAAAGAGGAAGAACAAACACACATAAGGATACAGATATTTTTCAGCATTGCTGAAAATACAGTACTTCAAAAATCTAAATCTGCAACAGAGCTGAGATTTTTTAAATTATGGCAGTGACTTAGAGAAATCAGATACGTTCAGGTGCAGAAAACATGAGAAAAAAGGGTGGTGATGAGAAGGAACAGAAAAAGAGGACATCAGAACTTTAAGCTGTACCCCCAGTTCTGTCTCTCTCAGAAAGATGGGTGAATGTCTATGGAGGAATTCATTGAAATAAATTGAAACGCTGGAAGAAAATGCAGAATGAATTTCCCCCTATGAAGCTTGAAAGCTACCAGTCAATTACCTATTGAAGAGAATTTCTATTTCTGGTCACACACTTTAAAAGTTTTAGCACTGAATGTTCTGAAAAAAATGTCCAAAGGAGCAACAAATGCATTATTTACATCCTGCTGGGAAGAAATCTCTTTCAAGCTCTTGTCCTCCAGATGGGGGGGAAAAAATCTCAATGGTCTCAGTAAGATTTAGGTGGCAACTTTTCACCTTTCTCTCTCTGTGGACTTCAGTCAAGTATGGTATAATGTAACAATCACATCAATTTTCCAGGGCAATATTCCATATATTCATTATTTTTAATCTAATGTACACATGGATAAAATAAAGAATATTGACTCAGATCATATTACAAATTTAGTACTTTTTAGGACTTGACTCTTTCAATAGGTTTCCTTTGGTGTCCTTTTTTAAACTAATATATTCAAGCAAGAACAGGTTCTTGTACTGAATGTATTTGAAAGCTGACCTGTCATTCATCAGCAGATGGACAACACTGAGAATAAATCATTGTAATGGGTGCTGTAAAAAAACCCAGCTTTTCAATTTTACCTTTACCATTCTGTGTTATAGTTATTGTCTTAAAAATATTTTTGTCTTTCCCTCCCCATTAACTGCAAACACAGTGCTGATAATAATCTCAAAATTAACATAATAGAATCTACAGATTTGAACCTCTGACTAAGCCTTGAGAAACCAATGCACTGGAAAATCCACATGACATTGATTTCTTTCTCTCAAAATGAGAGCATCAAAGAAACCTTAGAAATTTATCATTTCAGCTACAAATGCTCAGTGGACAATGGATATTTTTTCTCTCTCCAATTCCTTCTGATTAAAAACACAGTGAAATCAATTGGAGACAAGTAGGTTGTTATTTTTTTCCAAAAGGTAAAAAATCAAGTGGCATATTCTGGACTCCCATCTAATAGATATTTCTTTAACAAATGGCTCTGCTCCTATCCTACAAACCTCATTTATCCATGTTGCCTGGAAGGCTAGGACATCTAGATAATCAGACAGGTGAAAGGAGAGATTGTGTTACACAGAATTTGCTGTAATATTAAGGAAGAGGACTGAGTAACCTATAAATCCTGAATTATCCTTTGACAATGATCCTTTTCTATAGACTTTAGAGAAAGGAAATATTGTATTCTTTCCTCCAAAAGAAATGCTGGATTCCTTCCTTCCTTCCTTCCTTCCTTCCTTCCTTCCTTCCTTCCTTCCTTCCTTCCTTCTTTCCTTCCTTCCTAGGAAAAGCAAGTTGTGTGGTACTAGGATAGGATAGGATAGGATAGGATAGGATAGAATAGAATAGAATAGAATAGAATAGAATAGAATAGAATAGAATAGAATAGAATAGAATAGAATAGAATTATTTATTGGCCAAGTGTGATTGGACACACAAGGAATTTGTCTTGGTGCTTATGCTCTCGGAGTACATGAAAGAAAAGATACATTCATCAAGAATCATAAGGTACAACACTTAATGATAGTCATAGGGAAACAGTCAATATAAATCTTAAGGATACCAGCAACAAGGTTACAGTCATACAGTCATAAATGGGAGGAGATGGGTGATAGGAACGATGAGAAGATTAATAGTAATGCAGACTTAGTGACTAGTTTACAGTGTTGAGGGAATTATTTGTTTAGCAGAATGATGGCATTTGGGAAAAAACTGTTCTTGTGTCTAGTTGTTCTAGTGTGCAGTGCTCTATAGCGTCGTTTTGAGGGTAGGAGTTGAAACAGTTTATGTCCAGGATGCGAGAGGTCTATAAATATTTGCACAGCCCTCTTTTTGACTCATGCAGTATACAGGTCCTCAATGGGGGGTAGGTTGGTAGTAATTGTTTTTTCTGCAGTTCTAATTATCCTCTGAAATCTGTGTTTGTCTTGCTGGGTTGCAGAACCAAACCAGACAGTTATAGAGGTGCAGATGACAGACTCAATAATTCATTTGTAGAACTGTATTAGCAGCTCTTTGGGCAGTTTGAGCTTTCTGAGTTGGTGCAGTAGAATTCAACTTATCAGACTTTTTCATCCTTTTCTTGTGACACCTTGAATATTTGAAGTCTTTGTGCATAAGACATTCATGGAAGTTTAAGCACAATTTCCAAAGAAGACACATTTCCACATTTTTTAAAGTTATGTAGAGCTTAACCTGTATGTAAAGGAATGACTATGCTTGCAGAAAAGTATCTAAGGAACTCAAATTTATTTTGGGAATTTTTATACCAATGGATTCTGAAACAATTCCTAGTGGAGATTGTCTCCATGAATGTATGGTTATATTTCCATTTTTAAAATAGCCAAGTTATAATGGGTATTGGTTCCTTATTGTCCTTCTCACACATATGCAGACAAAAATATAGGCAAAGTGTCATTTTAATTTTCATCTTGACTCAACCCAATAATTGAGGTGGATTGCATTACCAACACATTTTTTTAAAGTACAGATGAACTATGAATAAAATGTTGCATTATTTGTTTCTGTAACTTTAGGGCAAAATTGTTGATACCCAATTTTGGGTCAGCACTCCAAGCTGCTGTGGCTACCACTCTAACTCCAAAACTTGGAAAAGTGTGGTTGTTTCCTCTTGTTTGCCTTTTTGTTCCTCTCTCCTTGCCTGCTCCCTGCTTTCTCGTTCATATTGAATTCAGGATTGAGTCTGTAGGCATCTCTGCCTCTTTAATCTTCTTTGAATTCATCAGAGATGTGACAGATCTAGTTTGCATTTAAGAAAGTGTCAGTGCGACCATGATAATGCATCTCAAATGGTGAAAGTTTGAATCTTAATTGATGCTTTTGGACCCAGACTTCTGCTACTAATAAAGCATCAAGGGGTATAAATGGGAAAGGAGGAGGAAAGGGAAGTCACTGAAGAATTTAAAAGGGATTTGTGCTAATTCCTTCAAGACGTCCCTGTGTGATGTTTCCTTGTCAATAGGAGATTAGATCTGAGAGTGGATTTAAACAAAGAGTTGGCTCATCACATCCATTGTTAATCCTCTATCTATTCCCACATTAAGCATTAATACAGGAATACAACATATACACATGCATATATATGTTCGCACAGCCCTGCAGAAGAATTCTCATTACTGCACTCTCCTTTTTAAACACAAAGACATTAAGGCGCACAACAAAAATCGGAGCTTCCCTGGTCTCTTTATTCCCAGAAAGACAATTCTCAAGGGAGAATTGAAAATGTCACTTCAAGATCATACAGCTAACACGTTCCTTAGTGCAAGCAGAGATTTCTCAAGCTATGCTAGTGTAATCTTCTGCAGCACCACTGCTTTAAGGACTAAGTGAAATATTGGAAGGATATGATACTACTGCTTCAATGAAGGATTTCTAACCTATTGTAACTGTTGTATCTCCTATTAGTTTCTGTCTTGCTCACTTCCTCCTTCTTCAGTCATATATTGGTCTTTCAGAGAAAAGCTATTGGTCCTGGCCTGATAAGCTTTCTAGGCATCTTATACAAATGTTTCCTAGTTCCAGAAAGTTAATGTCAGGGTTCCGAGTAATATACCCATAGCAAATAGAACTCCAAGGCAGGTAGATTCCTCAAAGAACAGTTTTATTGGATATACCATATTGGCACAGCCTGGTGAAAACCCACTCTGAATGTTCCCACAGTTTTCACCTAATTAAAAGTAACAATCAGTCACATTGTCCAATCAAGGTGTCTTCCGGTTGCCTGGTAACTTCACTTGTCTTCTCTCTGACCATCTGTGGGAATGTCCTTGGTTCCCAGGAGAAAGTATTTTGTTTTGGCTACAAACCCCAACTATCTCTATTCCCCTCCCTATCCTTCAGCTCCAGTGTGGCAACACTGAAGCCTCAAAAATGGCCTCAGTCAGGTCAGCTTCAGGGTTGACAGTTAAGATGTTTGAAGTTTACATATCACCATGTCTACAATAATCTTTCTTTAATTATTGGACTCCCTGTCATTGTGGAGATAGCATAGCTAACTAATGACATGAAGATATTGGTCCAATATCTGAAATTGATGTGAAACTACAAAGCTCAGACCCAGCTGTCCTTCAACCCAGGGAGAAATCCAGCAGGTTCTGACAGGTTCTGGGGAACTGGTAGTGGAAATTCTGAGTAGTTCAGAGAACCGGTAGCGGAAATTTTGAGTGGTTCAGAGAACTGGCAAATACCACCTCTGAGTGGCCCCACAGTGGGGTAGGAATGGAGATTTTGCAGCATCCTTCTCCTGCCCACCAAGCCATGCCCGCAGAACCAGTAGTAAAAAAATTGGATTTCACCACTGCTTCAACCCATATTATTTTTGGATCTTTTTGGAAGACTGAATTACAAGTTATGGCTGTAGCTACTTCTTTGTTTTCTTTTAACAAACTACAGGTGAGCAGGAACCTTTCCCACTCTAAAGGCAAAGGCAACATGGTGGAAGACCAGATTTACTTCACTCCTAACTAGGCTCAGAATAGAAATGCTTTCCTTTTGCATAGCTATCAATTTCAGGGGGGGGGGATTCCATTCATCATTGCATTTGCATTCTGAAGTCAATCAGGGAGTGAAGAGATAAGTTTAAACAAACAAAAACTAAAGCTGCAGGTCATGCATTAAGCATGATGTATAATTTGGTCCTAAAGCATTGTTGCTTGTTTCTGCAAATTTTAAATCCTGCAGACTCTGACAAATGTTTACTGCAATGAGAAATTATACATGATTTAATACCTATCTAGGATTGTGGTACTCATAAGACACGGAGTGTTTAATTTAAGATGTGGGAAGGTCACTGATTTAAATAGCTTTAAATATGAATCTAATAAAAATAGAGAGGAAGCATGCATCAATTTCAAAACCATGCCATTAGCAAACTAACTAAATAACACCTGCATGTTGGGAGGTAGTATATTATGATTAGATACTGACCTAGGACTACTTGCTTTCTTCTCTGTTCTGAAGTTTCTAAGAAGTATTCGGCTGATCACTGCTAGAAACAAGATTCCAGAGGTGATGAATGCTTGATCAGATCCAGGATCTGATTGTCTGAACAATCTTACATAGTTTGAAGCTAATTGAAGCAGGTCCTTGAAGTGTATTTTAAGAACAGCTGCCCTAACAATTACAATTAAGAAAAGCTGCCATCTGTTGCTAAAAAAAATTAGCCACAGTCCAGACTTTCATTCCCTCTGCAGTGAGTGTAATGTTGTAGCCTGACTGTTAAGTACCCCAGTTAAATTATAGCCAGAAACACCCACACAGAGGCACTTGTTGACATTAAACTGCCATGTAAATCTGGCTCTTAGGGACCTAAAGCCAGTCACAGATAAGAATAGTAGAATTCCCTGAAAAAAAGTGGATACTGGAATGAGTCCCCTTTCATCAATATGCCTGTACTCATTTCTAAAGAGCTAAGTGCCAGAGCCCACTGTAACAACATTGCCAAAAAAGGCACTAAGAGTTGTTAACCTAATCTTGCATAGCTTCTTCTCTGGTAATATTGTACTACTAACTAGAGCATACAAAACATTTGCTGGACCAATTCTTGAATACAGCTCATCTGTCTGGAACCCGGACATAAATACAATCAAAAGAGTCCAGAGATATTTTATGAGAAAACTCCTCCGTTCCTCTACCCGCAATAAAATACCTTATGCCACCAGTCTCCAAATTTTGGGCTTAGAGAACTTAGAACTACGCCAACTTCAGTCTGACCTAAGCATAGTACATAAAATTATCTACCACAATGTCCTACCTGTCAATGACTACTTCAGCTTTATCCACAACAAACGTCCCTGACCTAATATTCCTTTTTACTTACTCTTTCCATGTATTCAAATTATCTTTATACTTTTACCTGTTATCTTATATATGCTTGACAAAATAAATAAAAAAATAAAAATAAAAGAACACAACATAGAAATCATTTCTATTGAAGACACAAGACAGGATCAGTGAAAGAAGAAGCAAAAACATTGACAAAGAACATAGATTGAAACAAATATTCTAACTGAATAAGTATTCTGAAGACATTATAGGGTCATTTCACTTCTACATTAACTTCTTGTTCGTTCCATGCCCAATTCCAAGAAATCCTGTGAAGTTCAAGAGCTTAGTATAAATACCATATTTTCCTCTACATGATTGAAAAGGCCCTCATATAAATGCTCCCTAAATCTAAAGTCAAAAGGTTGGCCATCAGAACTTTTTCAGCAGGGACCCTAACCATGGAATGCCCCTGAGACATTTCCCTGCTACCAGGCTTTTTAAGACCTTCTATTAAAAAAACAGGTAAAAAGGTAAAAGGTATCCCCTATCCTTGTGGACCTATCTCATGTCCTTGGAGATGGTGGCTCAGTGGCTCAGTGGCTAAGATGCTGAACTTGTAAATCAAAAGATCAGCAGTTCAGCAATTCGAATCCCTAGTGCTGTGTAACGGGGTGAGCTCCCATTACTTGTTCCAGCTTCTGCCAACCTAGTAGTTCGAAAGCACGTAAAAAAATGCAAGTAGACAAATAGGGACCACCTTTGGTGGGAAGGTAATAGCGTTCCATGCGCCTTTGGTGTTTAGTCATGCTGGCCACATGACCATGGAGATGTCTTTGGACAGCGCTGGCTCTTTGGCTTTGAAACGAAGATGAGCACTGCTCCCTAGACTCGGGAACGACTAGCACATATGTGTCACGGGAACCTTTACCTTATCCCCTATCCAGTCGCAGCCATCTCTAGAGGTCAGTGCTTATCTCCCTTTCCTAGCTGAGAGCATTGTCAGAAGACATTTCCATGGTCATGACCATAAGCCCAGGCGCACAGAACTCTGTTAATGTTCCACAAAAGTGTTACCTATTTATCAACTTGCATGCTTTCAAACTGCTAGGTTGGCAGGAGCAAGAACGGGAGCTCACCCCATTACACAGTGCTTTGGGTCCGGAACTGCCAACTTTCAGTCAACAAGCCCAGCATCTTAACCGCTAACTGTACTTTCATCTTTTTAAAATTAATAATGCTTTTAACTTTTCTTATAGAATGGATTGATTTTTGTTCTTGCTATTTGTATTTTATTACCTTGCTGTTTGTTATGTCTGTGGTTTCATAACAAATTTTAACACTTAATTTCTTTTTTGTTAACAGAACTCAAAAGACCTCTGTCTACTTATGGTTAATCATTTACATTTATTGGATGTGCATAAAAGTGACAGCTTACAGGTCTTGATGATGTCCTAGCAGAGAAGCAAGAAGATAGATGAGTAAGAGATATCCTATAATCAGCAGAGGGAATAAAGTACTAAATCCTATGCAAGCTGTCTAAACCCAAGGATAGCAAGCACAAAATAACATAGTATAGTTTTACATTATTCAGTCTGTCAATGTATCTTGCTTACATTCTAATTCCAACATCTTTGAACCATGGAAATCATAGCTTTGAGTGACGTAGCACTGGAATTGAAATACTTGAAGCACTCCACTTCTAAAGATAAATGTGTTGTCATTTGGCACAGCATGTATTTGGACAATACTGTATACCTTGTAGAAGTGTGCAAAAATTCCTTTTGATTCATCTCTGAGCCATAGTGGCACAGTGGTTAGAATGCAGTATTGCAGGCTAATTCTGCTGACTGCGAGAAGTTCGATTCTGACTGGCTCAAGGTTGACTCAACCTTCCATCCTTCCGAAGTCAGTAAAATGAGAACCGAGATTGTTGGGAGCAATATGCTGACTCTGTAAACTGCTTAGAGTGGGCTGTAAAGTACTGTGAAGTGGTATATAAATCTAAGTGCTATCGCTATTGCTATCTCTGGCATCAAACATTGCCCAAAGACAATGTGGAGGCTCTTAGCTTACTTGAATAAAAACAAGAAACAACATTTCTTTTGGCAGTCAAGAGCACAGGGAGACAGTAGCCAAAAGGACCAGGACAATGACAACAGCTATGAAGGATTCTGGTTTGGAAGAGAAAGTTTGCGATGGTTGTTGTTTTAAAAACATATTAAGTTTATTCCAGGACTTAGTTTTATTGTGTTTATTTTATTGTGTTTATTATTTATTATTATCTCTACATGGGGCTCCCCTTGAGGAGTACCCGGAAGCTCCAACTGGTGCAGAATGCGGTCGCGCGGGGGATTATGGGATCGAGGGGGCGCTCCCATGTGACACCTCTCCTGCGTGAGCTGCATTGGCTTCCAGTGGTCTTCCGGGTGCGCTTCAAGGTTTTGGTTACCACCTTTAAAGCGCTCCAAGGCATAGGACCTGGGTATTTGCGGGACCGCCTTCTGCCGCCGATAGCCTCCCACTGACCAGTACGCTCCCACAGAGAGGGACTTCTCAGGGTGCCATAAGCCAGGCAATGTCGGCTGGTGACCCCCAGGGGGAGGGCCTTCTCTGTGGCAGCTCCGGCCCTCTGGAACGATTTGCCCCCGGAGATAAGAAGGATATCAGATCTCCGGGTCTTTCGCCGTGCCCTGAAAACTTTTCTTTTCCATCAAGCAGGGCTGGTGTAGTTTTTAGTTTTTAGTTTTTTAGCTTTTAATCTGTCAATAGGTTTTAATTCGAATTGTTTTAAATTTGGGCCAAAGCTATGTAATTCTTTTAATAATTTTAAATTTTGTATTGGTATGTGTTTTAGTTCTGGCTGTGCACCGCCCTGAGTCCACTAGGACTGGATAGAAACAAATATTACTCTAATTCCAAAAGAAAATTCAAATCTGACACAGATAAAGAACTATAGGCCTATATCATTACTAAATGCAGACTATAAACTATTTGCATTAATAATGGCAGAGAGATTAAAAAGATTCCTGAATGAATTTATTCTCCTGGATCAAAATGGATTCCTACCAAAAAGACAAATTAAAAATAATGTAATATTTTTTTTAGACATGTTGGAATACTATGAAGCACACCAGGGGTATGTAAGCAAATGGATCCTGACAATACACTGTTCACAAAGCACTTATATATGTAAACTGAAATTGTATAAATAAACTGTTAAAAGAAAGAATCTACAAATGACAGCAGCCCATATATTCCTCACTGCAACACAATTGTGAATCAAACTATTTCATGATTATTAAGTCCTCCTTCCTTCCTTCCTTCCTTCCTTCCTTCCTTCCTTCCTTCCTTCCTTCCTTCCTCCCAAAAGCAGAAGAATTGTAGTAATCAGTATTATTTCTGAGTGTATGTAGAGTGTTTTCTTTTGCTATTCAACCTTAAAGGACAGAATTTAATGCAGATTTTAGACAGACATTCTTGTTTCAAATATGTACAAATATAACTGAAGTGTTCTTTGGGGGAAGAATTCTCTTTTTAATGCTAGAACATAAGAGCCTGCATGAATCACTTCTCAATTCTCAGTTTGGATCAGAAGAGTTTTCAGCTTCAGAGAATCTTAAATTATTAGAAGTGATCACTAATCCAATGAGAGTACAACAACAGCAACAAAATCTCTCAATTAGTCTTTATAAAAACTTGTTATCAATAAATCAATTTGACAGGCAAAGTGTAAATACTGAGTAAGAAAAAAAGAATTGGAAGTCAACACTTCAACTAAACAAAGGGAAACTGTCTTAATGTCTATTCTAAATTTTCAAGTTTACGTGTAATAATCAGTATGTATATATTGGACTTATACACAACTGCATTTGTATAGGAAAAGAATGAGTAAATTACCATCTTTTTGGAGTTGCAATGAGAATAATATTTTATTAAAACATGTTTTCTGATATCTATAATTGTCGTGTATTATAGAAAAAGTGTGTGTACATATACACATACATACATACATACATACATATATATTCATTCATTCATTCATTCATTCATTCATTTGAGGCAGACTTTTTGACATGATATATTTTTTGAAATGCACATCTATTATATAGAAATTGTTGGATGGAGAATGGAAATGGATTTTTTCTTATTGAGAGTTTGGTTCCTGATCATTGAAGGATAAGTTTATAAACCCCAATTATTCAGTGGATTGAAGACATTGCTGAAACTACTTACATTTATGAACAAGTTGCTTAGAGACATAGATTTTATATTGAAGTATGGTCATCTTTTATTGAAACTGTAGCATAAAAGACTGTGTGTATGAGTTTGTGTGTGTGTGTGTGTGTGTGCGTGCGTGCATGTGCGCGCACATGTATGTAATGCATAGAGACAGAGACCTGTATGAGAAGCCTACATATGTATAACTTTTGTTGCTGTTGTTTCTTTTTGGTTTTCCTGTTCTGTTTAATTAAATACATAAAAGCACCCACCCATTCCACGATTTGACTCAAATTGATGATTGAGAGTGGAAGAGAGCAAAATAGTGCCTTGCTGACCAAACCCCACCATAGTTAATTACCTGAAATCACAGAAGCAGATTGGTGAAGTGAAATGCAAACAAGCCACAGAAAAACAGTTTGATACATAGTAGGCAATGCCCATAGCCTTGCCCTCCACAGTTCATAAAAGCAATGAAAGTTTGGACAAAATATATTCTTGGAAGACATTCCCTCACTGTAATATCAGAGACTTCAGTCTGTGCCAGTCATACAGAACATAAAAAGTAGGTATGACTTTGGTAGCATATAAATTTAATAAATAAAATAATAAAATAAGATAATATAGCACACTGCTGGACAGATTGGTCTTGAGCACATATTCAAAATGAGAATTGTATTATACTCCTGTTTGTGTTGGAAAACTAGCGCCATTCCATTAGCACAAGAGCAAGCAAAACTGGGACTTATGACTCACCATAGCAAAGAAACTCAGACAGTTAATAAAACAGAAAGTAATATTAGTCTTATTATCCCAAAAACAGCTCTGACAATTTAATACACTGATAAATCTCATTGGCCAGCTACTCAAGTCAATCGCAAACAGTCCACTTGGCAATCTCTAACTATTGATTTACAGTTGCAATCCTGTAGATGGACTTGTGTTTTTTTAATAAAATTAAATAGTCCGTTATTTTATTTTCAGAAGCAGGAAAGAACAAAATATCTGCAAGAACTTTGGAAAGCTCTGAAGTGTTCTAGAGCTGCTCAGTTTGATTTATGGCTTCAAAGCAGATGCATTCTTCAGTTTATGAATCTGCTTGAGAAGGATAATTTACTTGAGCCTCACTGAATTCAGTCACCAGTGCAAAGATTTGCATTGACCTACTCTTGACCCCTAAGGCTGAGGAGCAACACAAGACATGACTATATTTCTGCTGCCCTTGGTAGAGCAATCATGATGACCTTGGAAAAGATATTCAAGTGCCTTGTTGTGTCTATATCTACAAAGATCAGAATTGTGCAAACTATGGTATTCCCTGTTGTGCTCTATGGAAGCGAAAGTTGGAGGGTTTTTAAAGAAGCAGGATGATGCGTTTGAACTTTGGTGTCAGAAAAGACTCTTGAGAACATCATGGACAGCCAAGAAAGCAAACCAAAGGATCATTAAACAAATCAACCTAGAATTCTCACCTTGAGACTAGGCACAAATTATCCTACTTCAGATACATTATGTGAAGACCCAAATCTGGAAAATGCTGGGAAAATTGGAAGGAAAGAAGAAAAGAATGACTAACTGCAAAGTAGACAGACTCAGTTACAGTGGCAATGGATGTGACTTGAAAGAACAAGTAAGGGACAGATTGTTATGGAGAAAATCTATAGGTTTTTATCAATAGAAAAAGTGCAGAAAAGACCAGCAAAAGATATTTAGGGGATTGGAAGCGAAAACATATGAAGAACGGTTGCAGAAATTAGTTATGTCCAGTCAAATGAAGAGGAAGATTAGAGGTGAAATGATAGCAGTGTTCCAATATTTGAGGGGCTGCCACAAGAAGAGAGAAGCACATGCGGGAAGGACAAGAAGTAACAAACTTATCAAAGAGACATCCAACTTAGAACTAAGCAGAAATATCCTGACAGTTAGAACAATTAAACAGTGGAGTGACTTCCTCCAGAAGTTATGGGTCCTCCAACACTGGAGGTTTTCAAGAAAAGATTGGACAGCCATTTGTCTGAAATGGTATATAGTCTCGTGCTTGAGAAAGGGGTTGGACTAGAAGACTTCCAATGTCCCTTCCAATTCTGTTATTCTATATGAGGATGGCTACAACAAAGATGGAGTTAAATAAGAGATGCAAAGGACACCTGTAGAAGTTTCTTTATCATGGTAAAGAGTGAAAGTTGGAAAAGAATAACATCCTCTTTCTGGCTATATTTCTTGGGGCTGATCAGTCAGAGGTTATAGGGCAGATGTAAGTGCCATCAATACCTATCTCCATTTTTAATACCCCTTTCTTTCGTCCTTTGAGCTCATAGGAAATTAGGTGCACAAAACTTGAACTGATTTCTTACACACAGAAATAGCAAAACAGAGACAAACTATATGCCAGAAACAAAAACAAAAATTATATATTTTATAAATATAGTTATTAGAGTATTAAAATTTGATTACCAAATCATACCTTAGACATACTGGTTCCTTTTTGCAGGTGAAAGTAGAATACTTTGAGGCACAGCCTATATATTTTGCTGGCCATCATCTTCTCATTGTTGAAATTTTGTCTTGTGCTCAGGAAAGCTCTTTAAAAGAGACTCTTAAATTACATTGGGGACTATGATATAATCCAGTTAAATAACAGCTCCAAACATTCTAAAAAGACACTTATAGCAGGGTCTTTATTAGACTTTGGAAAAGAGTGAAAGCTGGAAAAGAATATATAACTTGCTTGCTTGGTTTGGAATTCAGAAATTATTTTGGTCCATGGGCATGAAATAAGTAAATACTGATATGGTGGGTTTTTCTTTTTGAGAAGCCAGCTCTGTTTCACTTGCAAATCTTTTCTACAAAGTCTTCACATGCTTCATCAAACAGCTAAAGCTTAAACATTTTGGATAAGATTTAAATAGTTTCCTCTCCTGCAAACCAAACAAGAAAATTAAAAATTGAAGAAAGGCAGAGGCCTTGCAGCACGGTGCTCTGCCTAATCCACTTTCCAAATCTCAGTGCATATTACAAGGACTGATGGCTCCATTCATCCCCTGGGGGTAGATACAACATGTAAAACAATATGCAGAAGTTGATTGTGAAGTGTTCATTTAACACAATTCCAATCTAAATGTCAGTTTGTATTTCCCTTAGGCATTCAGTCCCTTCAGCAGGTGTAGATGGATCTGTTATTATAGTATTCTATGGGATACAGTATATACTGTATTTTTCAGAGTATAAAACATACCTCCCCCCCTAAAAGGAATGAAAATTTAGATGCGTCTTATACACCGAATGTAGCCCCACCCACCCACTGGCCCCCCACCCTTTGGCCTCTGCCTCACAGCAGTTACCTCCTTGCAAGCAAACAGCAAGAAAAAAGAGCTCCTTTCAGCTTCTGCATAGACTAATTAGCAGAACTTGATTGGATCGGCCTCCCGACTGTCAGCTGATTTGCTCTCAGCTGTTTTGTGCAGGGCTCTGCTGCTTGCTGCAAAGAGGAAAATTGCTGGAGCAGATTTTTTTTTCCTTGTGCTAATCAAGTTATGCTGAAAACGAGTAAAGCAGGCTGTTTGCTGTTTGCCACAAAGAGGCAAAATTGCTCAGAGGCAAAGACAGAGGGAGATTTCTTTCTCTTCTTTTCCTCACCAAAAAAGTAGGTGTGTCTTATACTCCGGTGCATCTTATACTCCGAAAAATATGGTGTGTGTGTGTGTGTGTGTGTATATATATATATATATATATATATATATATATATATATATATATATATATGCATATATACTGTACATATGTAGGTCTTTGGTTATTCAGGTTTTCTCCCACGTAAAATTGGAAGTTCCTTGGCGACATTTCGATATATATATATACATATACATATACATGTACATGTACATGTGCATGTGCATATGCATATGCATATACATACACATACATACATACATACATACATACATACATATATCTATCTCCCTCTCTCTCTCCCTCTTCCTCCCTCCCTCTCTCTCTCTCTCTCTCTCTCTCTCTAACTTTCCCTCTATCTATCTATCTATCTATCTATCTATCTATCTATCTTGTTACCCTCTTACTTGAAATTGCAAAGGGCTGTCAGTCTAAGTCTGACAAATATTTGCTCACTGGGATAGGTTTTTGTCCAGAGAAGATTCAATTTGTATTTTAGACAAATTATATTTTAGCCCTAATACCAGTATTAAAGCCAAACTATGCAAAATATATGAATGAATGATGAGAAACAAAGATAAAATGTGTCTTTATCTGAATGTTGTAGTGTCTATGAAATGACCAACAGGATTTAAGCTATTTAGTTTTTTTTTTTTTTAAAAAAAAGTATAACAGAATGGATGACATTAAATAAAGAAAAACATATTTGTTGTGTATCTGTGAAACTAAGAAAAGTAAAGTTACAAAAAGTCTGCCTGAATATAGTCTTATTTTGTAAGAAGCTTAAAATAATGAAAATGTAGATTTAGGTATGAATTAAAAATTAAGCTATATGGCAAAACGTATCAGCTAGTGAGATCTAGGTGATTATAAATTACATGAAAGTAGAATTCCCTAGGTGGGTAATACATATGGTATATTCTCTTATATTTAAATCTGACTGAAACCATTAAGTGTTTTGTCCTTTGTAATGAAAAGCATTAGTGATGAAAAATGATGTGCATAGACTACAATTGTTGTGCTGGAGAATGAGGTGCAAGTTTGTATGGCTTTATGACTGTTTCACTTACGCAGCAAAGAGTGATCATAAAACACAATCTGCCTTGTCATTTGACAAGTGCATCTCCTAATATAATGATGCACATGGAGTAAAAGGAAAAGGCGCCTATTTATCATATTACTTTGAGAAAATCCTGTGTCAGCATAACCTAAGCCATCATGAAAAACCTCAGGAATTGGGATACCTCAAGAAGTAGATAGGATATTTTGTAAGATAGTGACTGCCAACTGTGGACTGAATCATTTTCTATCCTTAGGTGTTCCACTTGTCTAGATTTAGGTAGTATTAGCCAATGGTGGGTTTCAAAAATTGTTACTACCAGTTCTGTGGGTGTGGCTTGGTGGGCGTGGCATGGCTTGGTGGGCATGGCTTGGTGGGCATGGCAGGCAAAGGATACTGTAAAATCTCCATTCCCTCCCCACTCCAGGGGAAGGTTACTGCAAAATCCCCATTTCTTCCCGATCAGCTGGGATTTGGGAGGCAGAGAATAGATGGGGGTGGGGCCAGTCAGAATTTTTACTACCAGTTCTCCGAACTACTCAAAATGTCCACTACTGGTTCTCCAGAACTGGTCAGAACCTGCTGAAACTCACCTCTGGTATTAGCCCTTCAAAGTGGCCCAGACAAAAAACCAAAACCATGAGTACTAATGCTACCTTTAGTGTAAGGTTACAAGTAAATGAATCCTAAAAGTCTGAGAGTGATGGAGAAAGGGATGGTAAGATTTTCTAAATCTGGGCCAGATAATTTTTTAGCAGTGTCATAAGTGGATCTTGAGGGAAAAAGTGAAAGAGGAAAAAAATGAAAGAAATAAGAGTGAAAGTAGAATGACTGCAAGAAGAAAACGTATGATTCTAATATAAAACTTACTAGGTTATTATAAGATCTTCTGTTTATAATGATTAGAAAATGGAGGTAAGAAAACAGCTGTGGAAACTGTTTGGAACAAAGAAAACATTTATGTTAGAAGATGCCACAGGAAAGTCTATAGTCATACTAATGAGAAGAATGAGAAATAATGCTTGGTGCAATAATGAAATAAAAGAAGCTGTGGATAAGGGGGAAATGATTAAAATGGTTGCTGCAACAAATGAGGATTAAAAAAATGGTATGACTATATATAGAAAAAATAATAGTTGCAAACTATGTAAGCCGAGAAAGCCAAAAATTGTTAAAATTAAAGAGAGGGAGATAGGGGGAAAACATTGTTTTGGAAATGGTTGAAAAGAGGTAAACAACTTTCAAAAATAAAAGGAATGAAGTACAAAAGTGATGCATGATTTGGGATGAAGGAAGGAGAGAAGGAGCATTTTACAGATTTGTATGAGAATTAGAATAATTTGTTAAAAGATTAACAACTGAAGAATAGAACAGTAATCAATTTATCACAGTCTTAAACCAGAGACCAAATAAAAATGCTCAGTAAAGATACAATTAAAAATTCTATTATAAAATAATAAATTACAGCTAAAACCTATAATAAAATCCAGTCTGTCAATTATAGATGGTCTGACTATACTACAGTTACAATCCATAAACTGTGTGGTCCATTGTAGGTTCAACGCTAAAAGAGAAATGACTAAGCAGTGGAAAGAGTTTGCCACATTTGTTATATAACATCGCTATGATGGAGAAGACACGTGTTTGCAACGAATCCCTAGTGCTGCTGTACAGAATCTGGCCACCTGCGCTATAGTTATAGACTGTTCATCCTTAAGCAGCTACTGAAGATAGGTAGTGTTGGAATGGCCAGGATACTTAGCAGTTATTGCCAGAATTTGTTTTTTCCTAATCTCTGTTTAAAAGGAACATCTAAGCATCATGTGACCCACAGTCTCCACCTCTCCTGAGCCACAGGAACAGAGTCTTTCTGTCAATGGTATTGATGGAAGTATTGACTTTTATACTTGCCATACAGGACGGCCAATGGAAGCGCATAGCACTGTGCGAGCGAAAATGCTTTTTGGTGGTTTGCTGACTCCAACTGACTAAGATAGATGGCAGGAGCAACCACACATCTAATGGTATCTGGAGCTGGAAACTGCGGAGCTTTCCCTAAGTCCGCCTGCCTCTCGATGACCTCCACCCTTTGTCGCAAGGATTGTCTTGCTAGATCATAGCCCATCTTGAGTATTGAAGCTGGGGAGAAGCCTAGTTTGGACTCGACAGCCTTGATCCATGATGAGGAGAATTTGTCTTGGAGGATTAATGGAGCAAGACCTTGCGGAAAGAAGTTACGCTATACAGAGTCTCGCTTCGACTTTTGTCAATCCTGTCTCCAGGCGCAGAAGTACATTTGAGACACAATGCGACATCTGGAGATTTCTTTGGCTTCTCCCACTTTTTCTGATCCCTACTGTATATAATTCTGTTTATCGTGAAGAAGATGAAGAATATAATATGTATGATATAACAGGTAAATCAGAGACATTTTATTATTAATATCAAGACATGAAGTTAGTGTTAAACACGTTAAATGCTCGAGTTTCACCAGGTAACTGAGGGGAAAGTCTATAAATTTATTCTGTATTTGTAAGCCACCTTTTCATCATTCAGCAACCCATTGAATCTGCACCTTTTATTTTAAATAAATAAATACATTTTAATAGATTTAGAAAGCTACTGATTCCCAAATTACTTTCAGCAGCTTACATAATTAAAAGAAAACTATTAAAAAGAAAAAGAAAGCTTGTGTCCAGACAAAACACATTTCACATAACAAAAAAGTCTTCCAAAGGCACTACAGCCAACCTAATCCTATGTCTGGGAGCACAGTGGTGTTTCCAAGGATTTATGAAATATTCAGACTCATGTGATTTTAGCGTTTTTAATCTCCCAGACCTCACATAGGAATGCTGAAATGCAATTAAGAATTTGTGAATAAGATTTCCAAAATTTGAAAGCAATTATTTTGGAGATATCAGGTGAAAATGTTGAAATCATAAAATTTCTACCTTTTTCATTTTTAAAAAAATGAATGTCTGGATGTTACGAATATCATAGAACAGTGCTGATTACATTGTATTGTCTATTTGTTCCATGCTGTACATTCCTGGTATAATACAGCTCTCATTTTCTTATAAGAAAAATGAAAGAAATGATTTGAAATTATCTCCAGGCTGGGTTTTTAAATACGTCTCATCTCCTTTGCTTTAACTCACACAAGTTTGTCTTTAACAGATACCTAACAAGACTTAATACAGAATCAGATGAACCAAATTATCAGATGGGACTATAGACAACAAAATGCCTGTAACATCTTCCTTGCTGCCTGGGTATGAAAGAACTTGAAGCTGAAAGCAAGACGTCTTCCGTTTGGATCTGTAATGAGAATTGCCCACCTGTTTCTCCTTTTCTTAAGACTTATTCCCTGAGATATTCTGCATCATGCAAAGGACTTCACTAGCCACTTATTAATGCATTCATTTCCATTTCAAACTCTGCGCCTTGCTATCATTTAGACAAAAGAACACCTCGCCCTCTTTTCAAACCTCATCATTAAATGCAGAAGGAAGGAAGGCACTTTGTCTGAAAGCACACAGATGGATAGTTAAACACTAATGCTGAGTGAACACATGCTCAAGGAAAGGCATCTGCTAACATTTCTATTTACTGTCGCTGTCTTCCTCTTTTACAGATGCGGCTCTTGCTCGTCACCTATCTCTGTTTGATAAAAGGGGATAACTGCATTGGCAATGAATGGAAGCTTGTTTGTAGTATTCCAGAGGTATTCTCTGATTTTAAATAGAAGTCATTCCGCTTTTGCTATAGATAGAGCATTCATCTTGGCTAGGAATGCTATTGAAATCTGACTTAATTAAATGACTAGTTTGGAAAACATTTCCAAGGAACAGTAGGTAGCTATGGAACTTATTTTCTTTTAAACACAAAAATAAGCCATTGCTGTTTTGAAAACTGGCAGCCATACCAGTTGACTGCCAGGATTTATAAGTTGTATATGTTGTATAAAACAATATATATGTTGTATAAACATATATAACATGGATTTATATGTTGTATAAAATCATAGGTAACAATATAATCCCATGTTCCTCTAACTAAATCCTGTTTAGTTCAATGGCTCTTACCTCTAAAAAGCTAATGTACCATAGTATAATTATCTAACAAAGAACCTTTCTCCCTTATCCAGAAAATAAAAAAGCCACCATTAAAATAGGCACCCACATTAAGTATTTTGGTTCAAAATTACAACTAATGTAATTCAGGATATAGGTTCTGAGGTGATCTACTTTAGAAAAAACCAACAGGGTACTGTTTTTGAACATAGGGCTATAAGCATGTTGGAAGAAATATCCTTCTGGGTTCAGTTCCAAATGGGGAAAAAGACACTGGAAACATGGGTGGCTGCTTGAAAAGATGGTTTTAATGGTGGAAGAGGATCTTTGAAGATCTTAGGTGAAGAAAAATAAAAGGGAAGAGATGCTGAGAGTGCCTGAGTTTTATACCCTGTTTGGGCTTCTGAATTTGAGCTTATATTCTGATTGGTTGTCAGACTCCCATGGGGCCATGCAGGGGTAACTTTTTAGGTTGTGTTTTTGAGTCCCATGTTTGGTTGACTCTTACTGGGTGATGTTGCAATGAAGGGGCTTTGGGCAATTCCTATTATGGCTCTGCTTGAAGGAGGTAGATCTTTGTTTTGTTGAATACACTGGCCCACGCTTTAATGGGCCATTGACAAAGGTGGAGGGGATGAGTTTCTGCCTCCCTTTTAGGGGAAATATAATATTTAAGAAATATTAATATTTCTTAAAATATCTCATTTTCCTAGGAGAGGGGTGGGTGCTAACTTTGTACAAGCATATGACCCTGCATGAAAGGAGGAGCATGCAGATAAACGATAATAGCAAGAAGTTAGTAGCCATTGGCTATCAAAGACAGCCCCGCAACAACTTTATTTTCCACAAGACATGTATTCTAAGAATCCTAAATAAAGAATGGGAAGGCAGGCAAGATGGATGTACAGTGATGTACAAGTTTTCTAGTACCACTATAGGAAAGTACTTTGTACTGTGGCAGTTTATTTGTCATTTAATACAGTAGTGCATATTCACAGCAGCAGAAGCAAATGTCCAAGAATTCAGAGACAGAGCATTTCCTATCTGCTTGACTTTATCCTATCAAGAATTATCTCTACTGGTATTATTGGGCTATCCTGGGATTCTTTTAAAGAAGGAATGAAGTATGTCTAGTTTAATGAAAAGAAGGAGACATGATACCAGTGTTCCAATATCCCAGGGGTTGCCACAAAGAAGAGGGAGTCAAGCTATTCTCCAAAGCATCTGAGAGCAGGACAAGAAGCAATGGGTGGAAACTAATCAAGGAGAGAAGCAACTTAGAACTAAGGAGAAATTTCCTGACAGTTGGAACAATTAATCAGTGGAACAACTTGCCTTCCGAAATTGTGGATACTCCAACACTGGAAGTTTTTAAGAAGATGTTGGATAACCATTTGTCTGAAGTGGTGTAGGGTTTCCTGCCTAAGCAGGGGGATGGACTAGAAGACCTCCAAGGTCTCTTCCAACTCTGTTATTCTACTCTATTCTATTCAGACAGTCCCCATCATCTAAAGTGAAGAAGATGGGGGCCTGACAACATTCTTCCTCAGTAGATATTCTCACACTTTGGAGTACTTTTCTGGTTTTTAAGACAGCTGTTAAGACCTTGTTATTCTGCAGAGTGACTACTAATGTTGTCTTTAGTTGGGCTTTTATTTCATTTTTCTCTTCCTTTGTATTTGATATTTTGTTGGGTTATGGTAGTTATCCGGACGTCAAAGAATTAGGCAATATATTAAAACCTGTATAAAGAGATAACCAAATTAATTCAGGGATAAGAAATCAATGACCCATGGATCTCATATTATCTCCATATTACTAGTGGCACAGTGGTTAAAGTGCAGTATTGCAGGCAAATTTTGCCCACAGCCTGGAGTTCAACCCTGACCAGCTCAAGGCTGACTCAGCCTTCCATCCTTCTGAGGTCAGAAAAATGAGGACCCAGATTGTTGGGGGCAATATGCAAATAATGCTTCTATATTGTAAACTGCCTAGAGCAGCAATCCCCAACCTTTGCGGGGGAGGAGGGGGTAGAGGAGAACTGGGCCGGCATGTGCGCAGCTCAACTTACACAAGCGGCTGACTGCCATGCACGGATATGCACAATGGCCTGCCACTTGGCCAAGTCAAGCTGTATGCATACACGACAGCACGTATGCACCAGCCAGCGTTGAAATCCGGCCAGATCTATCTGGCTCGCATGAACCAGTAGTGTTGGCAGCGTGAGGTTCCGCCCACCTGCCGGGACATCATTACATCCCATTTTTTACCTTTTGTGCATGCACAGAAGGCTCCTGAGCGCTCCCGTTCCCGAACCAGTAGCAAAGGTAAGTGGATTTCACCGCTGGCACCAGCCCACCATTCACACAGCCCAGTTGCAAATAGGCCATGGTCCAGTAATGGGCCAGGGCCCAGAGGTTGGGGAACTCTGATCTAGAGTATGCTGTAAAATGCCATGGGATGGTATATCAGCCTAAATGCTATTGGTTTTGATATTATTTCATTTTTTCTGTCACTACCCAATTACACTGCTAAAACCTAGTGTCAAAAAGGCCATTATTAACATCATGATGTTTTTTTAGTAGAATGGTACCTTGACTTTTTTTTAGCAATATAGAGTTTAAACAATGGGCATAAACAGAAAATTTAAGGCTGCCCTTCCTTTTTTTAAACTCACCCAACCCTCTCTCTTGTCCTTCCTCCATCTCTTGCACTTTGAGAACCAAGGATTTTGCCTAATGTGAGAAAATGCTCCCTTAAAAAAAAACCAAAGCATTTGGTCATAGAAGAAAAAAGTATACTTTATTGGAACATATTCCAGTGATCCCTACCAGTAGACATCAGAAGAGAATTTTTTTAAAAAAACCCACATTATATACTGTATCTTTGGTGAATTACATTTGAAGCAGAAAGATAAAAGGATTAATATATTTACATTGTGACGCTTTGCCTGGTATGCTTTGATAAACTATTGAATTGACTTTCTTCTTATATTTCATATTTGCACTATCCTTCCTGTTATTATCAATATGTACTGTAAACAGTAATGTTTAAATTGTGTTCCTTTTTTACACCATTCCATTCTTCCTCTGTATTAGGTATTAGGTTATACAAATACAGCTGTCTCTAAGCAACCTAAGATTTATACCTATCAATTGGGGCATATGCATCAACATGATTTATGTATGGCAGACATCAAATTATGCCACCACACTCCACTCACTCTGGTGATATCTCCACATCACCAATCTGCAGTTCTTAGAGGAAGCATTTTCTTTGAAATAAGAAAAAACTATAACAATAACACTACAGCCCCAAGAGCACAGAACTTGCCTGGATCTCATTGAACATAAGTTTCAACCTAGGGCCTCCTTTATGCTGTCAAACTAGGCATCTTACAATTGTAAGATAAATTCCTATTGTATTTCTGGGATTAGCCCAATGCATTTGATATACTGTAAATACAAGAGTTATATTCAAAATAAATTATCTCTGAGACAGAGCAACATTTTCAGATATAGATCAGTATATAGCACAAATGTGATTCTTCTGATTATGTTTAACTATGTTTCAGAGTGTTCATTAGGATCCAAATACTATAGCAATAATAGGTCATACCTTTTCTCAAGAGAAAATGAATTTCTGTACATTGTCCATGACTGGACAACCACATTCAGAGAAAAACAAAGTTTTTTCACAACAATGAGGAAAATAATGGCAGCCTGATCAATGTCTCCTTTGCATCACTGTTGAGCTATCTTCAGAGAAGGACTACAAAAGAGCTTAGAACATCTCCCCTTCAGTTGAATTACTGTTGAGTTGAATGCTATTTCTAGGAATAGTGTGTACAAGGTAAATTATGACAGGTCAATTTTATTAAGTACCGCTCATAAATTACAGATCAAGAGGAAGAAAAAAACACTGTTGTTGAAAGCAGTGGGGAACACCTGAAAAAGTGATTTTGCATTTTTAAGTCACTAAAAACCTTGCGAATATAGGAATAACATTGTATATCTGTACTCTATGCTATGTGTCTATTCTCAGTCATCCAGGTCATGGTTATTCCAAGGGTGTTTTTTCAAAAGGCAACTGGACTTTCTTTGTTTTTCTCTGAAGACATTTCAATTCTCATCCAAGAAACTTCTTCAGTTCTGACTGAATGGTAGAGAATGGAAGGATTTATATTCCTTGCAGACATCTGGTTGTTAGCACTCTTACTGATAAAGAATGCTGATAATAAAGTTTGGTTTGTACTTTTGTGCAGGAATAAAACACAGAAAATAAGAGATAGAGACCAATATTGCCATTCAAAAATGAAAAACACAGTAATGTATAGCTAGCATCACTTTTATTTTATTTTATTTTATATTGGATTTCTATACCACCCTTCTCCCTGAGGACTCAGGGCGGTGTACAGCCAGATTAAAAAACATGCAGAACAAATATTAAAAACAATTAAAAGATATATAAATTTGGCCCAATTAAAACTCATTTACCAATTAAAAACGTTTAAAACATTTAAAAACAGTTAAAAATTTCATCTTAAGCCAGCCCGGCTTGTTTAAATAAATGGGTTTTAAGGGCGCGACGGAAGGCACTGAGGTCTTGGATTCTCCTTATCTCTGGGGGGAGCTGATTCCAGAGGGTAGGTGCCCCCACAGAGAAGGCTCTCCCCCTGGGGGTCACCAGCCTACATTGTCTGGCTGATGGCACCCCGAGGAGGCCCTCTCTGTGGGAGCGCACGGGTCGATGGGAGGTCGTTGGTAGCAGCAGGCGGTCTCGAAGATAGCTAGGCCCTATGCCATGGAGCGCTTTAAAGGTGATAACCAACACCTTGAAGCGCACCCGGAAGACAACTGGGAGCCAGTGCAGCTCGCGCAGGAGCGGTGTTACATGGGAGCGCCATGCTGCTCCCGTCACTACCCGCGCTGCTGCGTTCTGGACCAGCTGGAGCCTCCGGGTGCTCCTCAAGGGGAGCCCCATGTAGAGAGCGTTGCAATAGTCAAGGCGAGAGGTGACGAGGGCGTGAGTGACTGTGCACAGGGAATCCCGATCAAGAAAGGGCCGCAACTGGCGAATCAGGCGAACCTGACAAAAGGTCCCCCTGGTTACAGCCGTCAGATGTTCCTCCAAGGACAGCTGCATATCCAGGAGGACTCCCAGATTGCGAGCCCTCTCGCAATGAACTTAAGTTCATTTTATATCTGCAACTGCAACAAAAACTCAATTGAAATCAAACACAGGGACACAATCCCCTACTGAGTTATTGCATTATCTGCATATACAACATCATTGGAGAATTTCAGAATTAAATATGTATAGGGAAAAAAGCACAAATGACACATTCCTTTTGTTGAGGCGCTTCAGGTGGCTCACCAAATCTCAAGAGATCACTGCCAAATACAGCAGTGCCCCTTAAAGGCCAATGAATTAGGGTTCAGATTTATCATTGAAAAGAGTGGGAAGGGGACCATCATTCTATTTTTGATTAAATAGAAGTTCAGAATTCATAGAGCCAAAATTTCTTATTGCACATTTTCACGGAGAGAAACAAGAGCTCAGACAGAATTCATAATGTACTTAAATATCTTGGACAAACTGAAGCTCCAGGAAAACCAGCTATGGATTAGGAATAGACAAAGCACAAACTGTCAGACACTCATAACTAAGAAATCATTTTCAGATTTATTAAAAGATTCAGTTCTATCCTATATAATGATCGTACATGTATTTGCGGAGCTGAAGAGGTAGAAGATCAGACTCATATATATTATTTGGTTGCTGTCTGTATAAGGGGGCGAGAGATAAGTACCTTGATTCATACATTAAATGTGTGGCCCATATTAAAACAACATACTTCATGTGTGGCCAGAATTTGAAAATGACATTTAATACTGCACAGTTTCTGACTAAAATGGTCTGACTGATATCGGCATATGTGGGCCTGATTGGGATAGATTGTAGAGGTGATAAAGAAATATAATTTTATGTTATTTTATTCTATTCTACATATTTATATATTAAATTATTGTATTTTATCCCATAATTATTGTATTTAACCCTATTCTTAAATTGTTTTTATAGGATTTTATTGGTAATACGTGTTTGAACCTTGTATTTTGATATGGCCTATAGACTAATCAATAAAGCTAATCTAATCTAATTTATTAACAAAAAAAGGGTTAGTTTAATAAAATGTACTTTATCCCCCTATGTACTATCATTCCTACTCTCATATCTTATGCTTTACAGAAGAAGAGAGTCAGCTTAGGTCAACACCTGGGAATGCAGCTAATGGAGACCTTAAGAACACTAACAGATAACCCATTAAATTCTGTTTAGCTTGCTTCTGACTCTACACCTAATGATTACTTGGCCATTTCTAAATTCTAAGATTATGCTAACAGAGGCTATGGAAGATCATCCTTTAAGTATGAGTTTTCAGACTATAGAGGAGCTAAATCCCAGAGGGAGAGCCCAAGTGTTAATGATGTTTTCCCTAAATTGGGCTGCCCTGTGGTTCACTGCATTTGGATTTCAATTCACAGCCTCCATTAGTTCTTCACCCTGAGGGCATGATAGTTCATGAGCCAATCATATGGAGCAAAATGGTTCCAGAAAATTCTAAAAAACTTTCCATACTATTCTGAGTTTACATAGAAGTTGAGATGAATATGTTTGTGTCTTATGCCTGTTTGTTTGTAACCTTCAGTTGGGAAAATTGGAAAATATAGGGCAACAATTATTGAACCAAAGTAATTGAAATGGGTTAACGTACAGAATGGCAGGATCCAAATTTCATAGGGATGAAATTTGAGGAAATTGTGATGACTTCAGCACTACCGCCATATTGCAATCGCATGATCCTCATTTCCAACACTCCCTGATAGCCTCCGGGAAATCAATAGGGAAGCAAGAAGGAGCTATAAAGTCAAACATGATTGCTAATGCTTCCTGCCATCTTCCCACTAGCAAAGTTTATGTAGAAGAGAAAGTCAATAGGGAAGGTGTCAAGTTGCTTGGGTAAGTATACCCCACACATGTAGGCTCCCCCAGATCTTCTGTATGCACCCTTCCCTCCCTCCTTCCCTCATTTATCTGCCTGCTGCAAAGGGAAGGGAAGGGAAGGGAAGGGAAGGGAAGGGAAGGGAAGATCTCTAATCCTTCCTGCCTGGTTCCCCCAAAAAAATCAACAGGAAGTTAGAAATTGCTGACATTTCCACTGAATTTTTACCTGTCCATTTCTCTATTTAGTTAAAGACATATCTCTGAAGCAATGACCCAACAGGTTATGGCTTGTCTAGCTTGTTATTAAAAAACAGAAGACAATAGTATAGCTATGCTGGATTACAAGGTTTGTATACAAAAGACTGCCATTTGACCACACAGAAAATGGCAAGTAAAGAAGACAATGATCTACAATGTCAGTATCAACACCTATTAACATCAATACCATCAATCCTAATGTCAGCTGTTAGATCGGCGCTGGAAAGAAACGCGACTCAGCTGCTGTCCGTTCAGTACTCTTTATTAGCTCATAGTAAAACAGACTGCTGGCAGTGGCTCCCGAGCCTCCTTATATTCTGCTCGGGCCAGCCAGCCGGCCAATGACAGTTGTTCAAACTTCCCGCCAGTGGAAGTAACCAATCCCCCGGTGGATGTCCTTATAAGGACATAACATCAGCATCAATACATTCTCCACTGAGATTGCTATTGAGTGCCATTATTTAGAAGTCATGCACATATTTTCACATTCCAATTCCATTACTTTTAAACTTTAAAATACAAATGAAATAATACAATATACTATCCTGTGACCATTACAGCCATAGTTAAACATTACCAAATTACACCCTTACATGAAAAAATTCTCTGCCCGGTTTTCAGAATTGTGCAAAGAATTTGTCTCAAATGCAAGTTTAATCTCTGTTATCAGAAAGTAAAACAACTGGTTGTAGATTGATTGTGCAAAAGTCAATTCTCAATGCTGTGACAGTTTAGAAAGACAATAAAAAAAGATAGAGACAATCTGAAAGAAACCATTATACAGTGAGGTGACAGCAAATTGACTGTCTCACTGAATGCAGGCTATTCACCTGTGTAAAACTCAGCTGAGTTCAGCTGCAAACAGTTGTCAAGATTTGACCGACAAGATGCGAATGACATCAAGATACCTGCAGGAATATCAGTTGGTAATTTAAAGTGAGCTTCAAAGATGTTCAAATTTAGCTTCCAATGGAAATGAGCATGGTCTTTTTCCACATCCATATTCATTTTGATTCCCTTTATTCTTGTAATGGAATGCATATTGTATGTTTGCAATAATTTTCTAACAGTATCTTTTAGTTCATCTAGCATGGAACCCTAAATTGATAAGAATCATTAACTTGAAATCTGACACAAGAGTGAAATACAACGAAATACGTTCCATGAGCTTGGTTGTCCTCTTGCAAACATTTTATTACCCAAACTAGGTAATATCATCAGTGCTACTGATATTACCTAGTTTCAGTGGTGGGATTCAGCCAGTTCGCACCACTTCGGGAGAACCGGGTGTTAACTTTCTGAGCAGTTTGGCACACTGGTTGTTGGAAGAAATCATTAGGGCAGAGAACCGGTTGTTAAATTACCTGAATCCCACCACTGCCTAGTTTGGGTAATGAAATGTCTGCTAGAAAACAAACTCAGCAAGCATCAAGGACCTCACAGTTCAACCCTGACCTACAAATATTCTCCTTTATTAAAATAAGTTCCATTGGTAAGTACTAGATATATATTTGCACACTTTATTATCCTAGGATAGGATGATACATCCTATCATCCAATTTCCCAAAAATTTCTTCCTGAGAAGAAAAGGATCTTTATTCAGGCTTCCTGAAGATTGAGATTGGAAAACAAATGAACACAAGAGAAGACATGAGAATTTGAGATAACAAGAGCTCAGAAGACTATAAACAATTAGGAAGAAATATGGCATCTATTAATTTGCAGCCATTTGTGAGATTCTTGACTTTTTGTCATGTTAGAATAGAAGTAGAATAGAATAACAGAGTTGAACGGGACCTTGGAAGTCTTCTAGTCCAACTTTCCTGCTTAGGCAGGAAACACCACTTCTATCTAAATAATTTAATTATCCAATGGCCTTTGTATTAAAAAAAGAACACCAAAGTAAGTGTCAGATATCCCTACCACATGATTAACTAGTCACATCTCCTTTTACCAGTAGTTTTATTTAAATTTCTCTATTTGTTATTGTTAGTCACAAAGTTGTGTCTGACCCATTGCAAACCCATGGACAACGTTCCTCCAGGCCTTCCTGTCCTCTACCCTCTCCTGGAGGCCATTTAATCTCATGCCAGCTGCTTCAGTGACTCCGTCCAGCCACCTCATTCTCTGTCATCCCCTTCTTTTTTTGCCCACAATCATTCCCAGCATTAGGCTCTTCTCCAGTGAGTCCTTCCTTCTCATTAGGTGGCTAAAGTATTTGAGTTTCATCTTCAGGATCTGGCTTTCTAAAGAGCAGTCAGGGTTGATCTCCTCTAGGACTGACCAGTTTCTCTATATGAATATATAAAACCTCTGGGTGGTTTATAGCAATCTTACCAAAGCTATGTTTGGCAATAGTAGTGCATGCATATAACTGATTATATCTATCAGGAGTCAATGCTGGCTGCCTTTTTCATGTGGCTGTGTTGTGTGAGTAGCTATACATTAAAATGTAAGTTTAAGTTGTACACTAACTAAGAAATGGATGACCATAGAATGTCATTGACATTCTAATTAAGAAACTGTCTCATTGAACTCAATGAGACTTCTAATGAACATGACAATGATTAATTTACAGTTCTGCTACTTTTTGTCATTGTTAACCCAAATTGACACTACACTGAGGAAAAAGAATTGCTCATTTGCATACATAAAATAATTTCATTACATGCATATCTACAATCATATAAAATTGTCTTTTAATGAAATCTGAAGCTACTATTTTGCCATTTAAGTATGTGCAAATTTCAAATGGCCTATTCATCATGTTTAAAGGCAAATTAAGTAAAGAAATGAGGAAGATAGCAAAAAACTCATTCTTGAGTTTGCTAGATATATGGCCTCCCAACTGTACAATTGTAATAGATTGCTTTATTTGTTGTGGTTTTTCTCTTCAGCAAAATATCATCATCATGGTCATTTATGCCTTCACAATAATGCCAGTGGGCTTATCTTTTCAATGGGATATGATAAAATCTATCTTTCATGAAAGAATTCTTGGGAATTATTGTGGTACTTTATTAGAGCAACAACGTATCATTCCAGCTTTGTTTAATGGCAACAGCAAAGGTTGTTTTTCAGTTAACTATAGAAAAACTAATGTTATGTTTGCAAAGGCTGCTTTTTAATAATCTTTTGCAGCCCTCCAGAAAAATCTCATTAACACTAACGGAATCACTAGAGGCTTTGTAGAACAGGCCCTGCATACATTGACAAGAGGAACAATTCATTATGGTCTGACTCTGTGATTGAAGAGGTTATCCATAATGTTGAAGGAGTCACCTGGAGGACAGTATAGGTTTAGGAAGCAAAGGGGAAAGACATTCAAAGAGAAAAGAGAAAGTAGCACAAAGGCTTTCTGTGGGATGCTAGACATCTAAGACAAGAAGGAAAAGAGGCATTGGGTTTGATTTCTTTAATGTGGGAGAAACCAAGCTTTCAGCTTCAGATCCATATTGGAGAAAATATCCATGTGAATTATGATATGACAGCTTTTGTTAGGCAGCTTGTCAGGCCTGAGAAGGCTCCTTAACAACTCTGCATGTTAGACTGGTCAAACTTCTTTCAAAAACATCTTTTTATACTTTACAATGACAATGATGTCACTGTTCAGATGAGGAAACATTCCAAGTGCTTCTATAAATCACAACAAGATGGAGGCTTGTCATCCTCTGCTTCACAGCTTCTAACCACAGATCATGCTAAGGCTTTCCCTGCAATACTCCTGTCTGAAATTGATAATAAATTGGGTATATATTAGTTATAAAATATTGGCATAATATTTTTAATTTTAATTTTAGTCCTATCCTTCCCCCCCCCCTGAAAAATTAACTACCTCCAGATAATATTTCCTGACTTCAAACATCTCAGAATTTCAGCTTCATATTTCAAGTCTAAAGTGATTCATGTCAGGGTACATTTCCTTTGTAGTTAATCTGTCTACTGTTGAACCTAACACCTCACATTGTCTCTGTCAGATTCCAGTAACATCAGAACATATTTTCTGATGATTTCCCCCCCCCCCCTATAAAATGAACTGTCCATGTATCAAGTAGAAGAAAGGGGAACTTGGTACCTTTGTAATTATCATAGCTCCATATATATCTGAACAAAAGATAAGTGTTGTGGACAGATAGAAGAGAAGGCTTTCTAGTGGGTAGTTTCCAGGTTATGCGGTGCTGTTCTTAGGAGAAATGCTTGTTTCCTAAACTCCCAGTTTTTAGGAAAATGGTCAACAAATTCGCCTCTTCTACAGAGCTTTGATCTGTTAATTTATTTTATTATATCTACTTTAATTTTATATAGGAATCCTTTTTGCCTAGAGCTCCAAGAAATTGAATACAATACTCTGCAAGTAGAACTGTTGTCCATCCTGGCTATTGTTTGTGGATCTGTTAGATTGTTATTGCCTTCTTATATGAGGAGTCATTTCCAGTAGCCCTGAAGGAGGATATAGCGTATCCCTTGCTAAAGAAACTATCCAAATTATCCTTGGATAATCTGGTCTTCAATCTTACCTTCAGGGAAAAGGATTGGAGGCAATGGTGACAAATCAGAATCTCAGAAGCACCCTCAGAGGAATCATATAATATGGATCCTTTTCAAGCTGAGGTAATAAGCTGAATTGAGGTAATAATCCTCAGTTATTTGATTACCAAAATATTGTCTTGATACAACCAAGTTTAGAATGCAGTCAATTTAATAAGAAATATGTGAATTGCCTTTTAACTAAATATTTATGTGAATGGGTTACACATTTATAGGTACATGTGCATTTAGTCATGTCCTTTACTGTGCACAATTTTTTAATTGTATATTTTCAGATAAATTTAACTGAACGGAGAAGACCAATTGCCTAACCCTGATTTACTTCCAGGCTGAAACAAACAATTTTAGAAATTATGTTATTTTTTATTAAACCTTTTTAATGAAAGGTTTTAATATTCATTTACAGAATATTGATAAACTGGATTTAAATCTCTTAAAATGCAAAAAAAGTCAAATCTCTATTACTTTAGCTAATATACCTAAACCCATCTACTGTGACTGCAACACTTTTTTCCAATATAAAAGATACTGCAATGGGTCATACTACATTAACAGTACTTGAAAACACAATTTATAAAGTCAACATTGGAGCTTTGGCCATAGAGAATTAGACACAACTAATAGGTTGCAGCTATTTCTGGATGTTTGTAGGCAAAGTAAACTTCAGATACCAGTACTAGCTTTTGTCAACAGAAGCTTCCTTTGCCAATGATTCAGATAGGTTATGTGACTGGGTCATGTGATCCTGACACAATCTTGCTCCTGCTTTTTGAGATCAGGAGTTAGAAAAACAATGTAGAATTCAATGTACACAAGGGAATTTTTAAGAAACTTATTATCTTTAAATAAAGGAAAATATATAGGCATAAATTCTACCATATTGTTAAGATAAAAGCTGTAGTAGACAACATGGAATTATCTGAGCTAATAGAAGAAACTCCAATTTTACTGGGTGAGTAAACACATTAGAAATATTAAAGTCCTGGTATGAGTATTCACAAAATAATTCTTATGTTTATTAAGGCCAATCACAAACTTTCATTTACTAGCTAGCAAGATACTTTCCAGGCTACAGCCGTTGTTTCATTTTCTAAGAATGCTGTTAGGATTAGATGGAGCCCAAAGGCATTGTGAGGAAGAAAGCTTCTGGTTGAGGTTGATGCTTAGCTTCTATTATTATAGTCAGCCATAGTTAGCCAGATATTTAGACTGGATTTGGCATTTTTATCTGCCTATCAAGTCCTTCCCAAGACCCTGGGATATGCAGATATTGTTGTTTAATAGTATTAAAATCCCCTTGAAAGAAAGTGTGCAGACACCTAGAGAGGGGACATCATCAAGTGTACCAACTGCAGAAAAAAATGTAGACCAGACTTTCTTAAGAAAAATAAAAAGGCAAGTGATGATAGGAGACTCACCGCTCAGGGGAACTGAACCAGCAATTTGTAGAATGGACAATCTAACTAGGAAAGTTCCCTGACTCCCAGGAGCAAAAATATAAAACGTGACTGAGGGGCTTACTAAAATAAGTATACAGTTTATTATCCCATTCTCTTCTTTTATGTCAGGACGAATCATATGACAAAGAGTCAGAAAACAATTTCAAGAGACTGTGAGCAGCTAAGTATGAAAACTAAAGAGATGGGTACTCACAACAAAAGATAGGCATCCAATGAGGGAACACACAACTTTTGAGGTAAACCACTGGCTTAAGAGTTGGAGTCATCAAGAGAATTGGATTATTTGGATTCTTCCAGAATAGTCTACAATACCTGTTTGGCAGCTTCTTGCAGAGAATGGGCTATACCTCACAAGAACCCAGAAGAATATTTTTGGAAACCAACTGGTTTCTTTTACCCAAAGGACTTTAAATTAAAACTGGAGGGGGAGGGATACAAACTCTTTGAAGCTAATTCAAGGTACAAATCTCAGAGCAATCAATCAAATGATAAGAAAAAAGGGAATCTTAGATACAAAATAGGAGATGTAGGAAGCAATACAGGGTCAGTCAAAAAGGACTCAGATACCTATACACCAATGCTCAAAATATGTGAAACAAACAGTTTGAAATCTGTTTGAAATCATAGTACATGAGAGCAGGTTAGTCATCTTTGCCATTATCAAAACTTGGTGGGATGAAATCCATGACTGGAACACTAGTGGGATTTAAGTTGCTCAAAAGAAATAGACTTAATAAAAGAGGGAGTAGTGTTGCATTATATACTGTATATAAGAAATAGCTATACCTCTATGGAAATGCAAAATAATAATAATGGTGAAAACCTTCTCAAATGCATTTTCGTTAATATAAAAGCAAAAGAGGAATGACCTTGCCATAGGTGTACACTACAGAGCATTATAGACCAGGGGTGGGTTCTAATTTTTTTTTACTACCGGTTCTGTGGGCGTTACTTATTTTGTGGGTGTGGCTTGGTGGTCGTGCAACAATTCTTTAGGATTTAGCAGAGGTATTGGTCAGCCAGGTTTTTAACTGCTTGCAAAGCTGTACCAGTCTACCCATTTGTTCTTGGAGTGTTCCGGTCTACTCATTTGTTTTTGGAGGCACCAGTCTACTCATTTGTTTTTGGAGGCACTGGTCTACTCATTTGTTTTTGGAGGCACTGGTCTACTCATTTGTTTTTGGAGCGCACTGGTCTACCACCACACTGCCTTTTAACACTGATCAGCTGTAGGGCGGCCCTTTGAAGCCCTGCGGCAAGAGTTTTTTTCCTTCTAGCCGATCAGCTGGGACTCGGGAGGCAGCGATTAGATTGGGGGTGGAGCCAAATAAAAGGTAAGAATAATGGGCGGGCGGGGGGGCCCAGCTCCCAAACAAAAAGAACCAGTTCTGTGATGTCATATCGTCACCGCTACCAGCTCAGCCGAACCTGGCTGAACCGGGAGGAACCTACCACTGCTATAGACCCAAGGTACCTATTACTATTGGTATTATCTTTGCTTTCTTGTGCTATAGTCATTCTACTTCTGTTTGCAGGGGTTCTTATTTTGTTGTTTTCTCCAGTTCTTCCTCTTCTCTTCTGCTGTCTCTAGGTACTACAATGTCCACTATTCAAACTTTTTTATCTTTGTTATTTATTGTTTTTGTCTTTGATTTCTTTGTCCTGGATAGACCATTGCTGTACTTCCAATTCTGCCTCTGTCAATATTTTGTTTCGTATTATAAATCAATGTTGATTTGCTAGCTTCTGTTCTGTTATTTTTGATTCTGGATGTTGTTCTTCCTAGAATTTGTGCATTATTTTTAGATATCCTCATATAGTTGGACTTGGTAATTTGTAATAACAAAACATTATCTCTTTGTTTTTAAACTTTGTTTGAGATGGGTAAACTCTTTTTCTTGCAGTTGTCATTCTCAGCTACCATCTTGGGGTCCAAGGGATAATAATTTAATTTTGAGAAGAGAAACCTTTGATACTATTAAAATATTTAATTTTAATATTTTTAAATATTTAATTTAGCTATGCAATGTTTATTCTTAATGTTGTTTACTGAAAAAAATACCCAAAAGATAATATCAATTTATATTGTTAGGATTAAATAATTGAAGAATTTTGAACAGAGGATAGACAGATCAGAAATTTGATTGTCTCAAATCTTTAAATTGGCACTAAATTTTTACTAAACAATGATTGAAGGAAACTTAGGAGGTATATTGAAAAGAAATTCACTATGAAAAAAAAAGGAATTTCTCATAGGAATTCTGCACATCCCTTAAATGAATGACAGCTTGTAGTTCCATAATTGACAATCCTTTGATGTATTCCCTGGTGATGTCATGCATAGCTGTTAGCTCTGGGCTGTCAATCTCCCTGTTCCTACATAGCAGTTTGTATAGTGTTGCCTTAAGCTGCATGACTAATTTTTATTCCTTCTCCCTTTGTGGTTTCCAATAAGGAAAACAGCCTCATAAGCTGCAGTGATAAGGATTCGTGATATCTTTTGGGTTAGTCAGTATCTGGACTGAGTTGAACTGAAAGGCATACAGAATCTGGATGCTACCGTATAATTTTCTTGGCAACAAGTGATTTGCCACTGCTTTTTGCTGAAAAGAAATATTTTGATCTTTTCTTTTGAAAGAAAATAAAGAGGAAGAAGTGTGGGTATTTAGATATATATTTAAATCTGAATTCCTTGTGTAATGTTAAAGAAGCAGGACAGTGAACTTGGGAACAAATACACGCTAAAGTGACCCAAGTCAGATGGAGTCTGTGTGTTCAAACAACTTAAACATATTGTCTGACTCCAAACTGGGCTCACTGAATATGATTGGTTATGAATATGATTAGCACTGAGCAGTAAATGCAAGACAGATCTTTCAAATTCATATCAGTATAAAAGCTATTATTTGGCCTGATCCATGTACATTTCCCCAACACAGAGATATGCGTATCCTGTAGAAAGACACATAGCTTACATATTTATAGAATACTTTTCATATTTCTGTAGAAGACTAAATTGAAAACTGGAGAGGCTTTTTAACTGGAGTGCAAGGACTTTTTAACTGGAGAGGCTGAGAATCATACCTTTGCGTGCAATGTTCATTAAATGTGATCCCTCAAGGACAGGAGCTGTATGTTATCCCTTTTCCTGCCTGTAATTGGAATCTGATCAAGAACAATTATCCAAAGACCTGCACCATTAATTTGGACCAACCTATGCTTACAGGGAAGTTTTAAGAATTATGTAGGCCTCCAGTTTCTGTGTGTCCTCCAAGTTGCTCCACCTAAAAGTTAAAAGTGAAATGATATTAAATGTTCAACATCTATGAGCCACGGTGGCACAATGGTTAGAATTCAAGCTACTTTTGCTGCCTACCAGCTGCCTGCAATTTGGCAGTTCGAATCTCACCAGCTCAAGGTTAACTCAGCCTTCCATCCTTCTGAGGTCAGTAAAATGAGGATCCAGATTGTTGGGGGAAATATGCTGACTCTGTAGAGAGGGCTGTAAAGCACTATGGAGCAGTATATAACTCTAAATGCTATTGCTATCTGGAGGGGGCTCATAGCAATTTCAGTGTGTCTGACCTTGAACAAAAACACCTCCATACACCAGGATAGATGGTGTATAGATGAAGTGACAGCTTTGGAAAATCGTCATTTCCCATATCAAAGAGAAGCTATTCTTTTAGGTTGCCACAATGATTTTTCATAACTATTGATATGGATTACTTCATTTTTTTGTTGAGATATGCTCTTAACCTGAGGGGAATAAAAGAGGATTTTCATTTTTATTCTAATATAGTGTAGATTCTATGTGTGGCAGCCTCAAGTTCTGTCAGTTCAGCCAGCTGTGCAATGCAATTTCTCTCTTTTCAATGGAGGGTATAAAATAAATTATGCTTTTTGCTGCCACAAAATTACCCTTGATGTTAAGGGTTTAAAATGTCCACAGTTAGAAGTCAACTCCTTATGCCCTGCCTATAATGTTCTGTCGTGCAAACTGATGAAAGGTGTTTTATAGTTCCACTTTTGGAACAATGTGAACATATACTTTCAATCAACAACACAAACCACCCTTTTTATTATATAACCAAGACACAATAAAAGATACAGAAGGCAGAAAGTGTTGTGGCCCGCCAGCGGCCTGCGCAGCTGGTAGCTGATTCTGATAGCGAGGAGGCTGGTGTGGTGATTTGCCAGCAGCCTGTGCAGCTGGCTCCCGAGTCAGACAATGAGGAGGCTGGAGAAGATTTGGTGCCAGAGGCGGGGATTCAGCCAGGGCCTTCAGAACCTCCAGAAGCTCCCATAAGTGAAGAGGAAGAAGAGGAGAAGCCTCTTCTCAATGCACGGGCGCGCAGAGGAGCCAAAAGGCAGGAATGGCTCCTCAGGAGGAGGTCTCCTCGAGAGTAAGGCTTGGGGCTAATTGGCCACTCCCCTAGCCTATTTAAGGAATGACGATAACTGAGGCAATTTGCAGAAAACAACTTCGTTCATATTCCTTCTCGTATTGACTCCAGAAACATATGATCGAATCTTGCTTCTCTCTTGTCATTTTTCCTGCAAATTGCTTCTGGGCATTCTGCAAACCACAGTAAGCTTACGGTTATCTGAAAGACTGTGCCTCAGAATTGAGTTATTATTCCTTGGATACCTCCTCTTGTCGGCTGTTAATGAAGTTAAATTAATTAACTGAACCTTGTTCAGAAAAGACTGATTTAAACTGTACTTGTGTTTGAACAACTACTAAGAAAGCTCATTTGTAGTCCTTAATTAGTAAACTAAGGTTTGTATGGACTTTGTGTGTGCTGCGTTCTTTGTGGTCCATAGCTGGGGAAGAACAGAAATCTGGTTTACTTTTGTTTTCCCCATTTTAGAGGAAGGGGAAGCCACAGACTACATTAGGAGTTTAGAAAGACTGGGAAATATATCACTGTGGCCAGTGGTGGGATTCTACTGGTTTGGACCGGTTCAGATGAACCGGTAGCTCCGATGATCAGCTGGGAGCAAACCAGTTCTCCCTGACGATCAGATGCGACAGAGCCAATTGACAGAGCCGTGTGAATCAGTAGTGTTACTCATCCGAAGAAACCCGGAAGTGAAGATTTGTTCAAACTGTGCACACACGTGCAGTGTGTGTTAGGCGTGCGCATGCTCAAAGTGCGCGATCACTGAACCTGTTGTTAAGCTGGGAGGATCCCACCACTGACTATGGCTATGCTTTGCATACCTAGGTGGAAAATGGCCAAGAAACCAGGAAAAGATGGTGGATTACTGGGCACTAAGAAAGGCCAAAGTAAAGTTCTCTTGTATTTGTAGAGACAAGACTAAAGAGATTCCCACAGATAATTTCCTGCCTGGTATGCTTTGTGCAATATGCTTTGCATTCCTCATGCTCTTAGCGAGTGGAGACATAAAGGTCTTTCTGATAATGGACTTATTTACCAATGGATAGCATAAGCAGGCAATGTGAAAGCAAGGACACAGATGAAAGATACAGGCAACCATTGTTATCTAATACAAACACAATCTACTTTGTATTTCTCAAAACTCCTTCTTCCTGTCATATTAATGTATGGGGGAAGAAGATAAAGTCACACATACAGATTCTACCTCTTGTGTACCCTTGAGAACTTCCATTTCAACACTCATTTTAAATGGAAATTTATGAAGTAAATTTATGCTTGTGAGTTTCCTTGTGATCATGGCACCTTGCTTTGTTTTTCTTTAGCATAACAGGCTCTGAATGCAGGAAAGAGGATGTAAACCCACAATTTCAATCTGATTAGAATCTAAATCACACAAGAACTTGAAAAAGAACATCAGCAATGCAGAGTTTTCCATCTAATGGTCCATTGCAACATCATTGGTTTTCAGTCTAGTCATATTAACTTCATAGAAATGTTGCACTATAACATTATACTTTTATTTATTTTATTTTTATTTTTTTATTTTTATTTGATTTATATGCCGCCCTTCTCCGGAGACTCAGGGCGGCTTACAATGTGTTAAGCAATAGCCTTCATACTTTTGTATATTTATACAAAGTCAGCTTATTGCCCCCACAAACTGGTCCTCATTTAACCTACCTTAGAAAGGATGGAAGGCTGAGTCAACCTTGAGCCTGGTAAGATTCGAACCTGCAGAAATTGCAGGCAGCTGTGTTAATTACAGGGTGCATTAAACCACTGTACTACCAAGGCTCCATATACTCAGATATGTGTTTACTATTCCCTGCCACCAGTTAGAATAACAGAATAAAAGAGTTGGAAGGGACCTTGGAGGTTTTCTAGTTCAGCCCACTTCTCAAGCAGGAAACTCTGCACAATTTCAGAGAAGTGGTGTCTTCTTAAAAACTTCCAATGATGGAGCACCCAAAACCTCTGAAGGCAAGGCATTCCATTGTTTAAGTGAAATTCTCCTTATTTCTAGCTTGCCTCTCTACTTGATTAGTTTCCATCCATTATTTCTTGTTCTGCCTTCAGGTGCTTTGGAGAATAGATTGACCTCTTTGTCAGAGCCCCTTAAATATTGGAAAACTGCTATCATATCACCCCTAGTCCTTCTTTTCATTGAACTAAATATGCCCAATTTCTTCCACCGTTCTTCATATGTTTTAGCCTCCAGTCTTCTAATCATCTTTGTTGCTCTTCTCTGCACTCTTTCTGGAATCTCAACGTCTTTTTTATATTGTGGCGACCAAAACTGAATGCAATATTCCAAATGTGGTATTACCAAGACATTATGAAGAAATCTTGGAATTCATATGATCTGAAAAGTAAAATAAATATTTAAAAGGGAAAGGATTCAGGGTGAAAGTAAAAAAGTCAAGATTTCTGAAAGTTGAAGTCTGAACACATCCCATGCTACGAGGTTGGTAAAGCTCCCTTATGCCATAATAAGCATACTAATCTCTAAGATGCCATAAAACATTCAGTTTTTACTTCCATAAACTAAACTCTTATTATTTGCTTTCAGGAAGGCAAATCCTCAAGGAGTTGAACTCTCTGAGCTCTTTATTGGTGCAGTATAGACACCTGTATCTTCTCCAACCAACTATGGTTTTACACCTCTTGTGTCGGCATAATTTTTTTTTTATTTCTAAATTTTTTTTATAGTTACAGGGCCTTAATATTCTTATATTAGCTAAGTTAAATTTTTATTTTATAAAGTTTAAATAAAACTGCTAGTACATGTTCAACTTTAAAATAAAATAAAACATAAAAATGGTTTTATACACAAAGTAATCTTTCTAAAACAATATTTAAAAAATAAAATTGCTTTCCTATTTCCTTTGATATTATTCGTGTGTGTGTGTGTCAGGGGTGAAATGCTCCTGGTTCGGACTGGATCACCTGATCCAGTAGTGATGGAGGCGGGTGAACTGGTAGCAAAAATCCCTGCCTTCCCCCCATGCCCAGCTGAGCCGCACAATCATCAGAGTCTTTTTTTTTTACTTTTAAAAGCAATTTTTTTACAACCTCTTCAGCCGAAAAAATGCTTTTAAAAGTAAAAAAAAAAGCCTCTGATGATTGCGCGGCTCAGCTGGGATCATCAAAGGCTTTTAAAAGAAAAAAAACCCTTTTTTTCTTTTAAATGCTTCTGACGATCCAAGCTGAGTTGCCTGATCGTCAGAGGCATTTAAAAGAAAAAAAGTCTCTGCCAATCAGGCAACTCAGCTGGGATCATCAGAGCCTTTTGAAAGCATTTTTTTACAACCTCTTCCCAAAGAGGTTATAGAAAAAATGGTTTTAAAAGTAAAAAAAAAAAAAATTGGCCACGCCCACCCAGTCACATTACCCCCCACCACCAAGCCACGCCCACAGAACCGGTAGTAACAAATTTTAGATTTCATCACTGGTGTGTGTGTGTGTGTGTGTGTGTGTGTGTGTGTGTGTTTGAGTTAGGGTTAATTTGTAGTGACTACCTGGATTAGTCCCTGCAGAACTTTTGGGGGGGGGAGCAAGTTTTCAGAAGTGATTTGCAATTGCCTTGGTTAGGAGTCCTAGGCCAGAGAGAAAGTGACTGGCCCAATGTAACCCAGTTGGCTTTATGCCTAAGGCAGCCTTAGATCTCACGGTCTCCCAGTTTCTAGCTGATGCCTCAAACACTAGACCAAATGCTTTCTTTTGCCTTTTTCCAGGCTATTTATTTTATTCCCCTCTTCAGCTTTAACCTGATATAAATACAATATGAATAAAAATAATGAACATATATTATAACTATGGCTAACATATTTTTTGGAATATAAGACTCACCTTTTTCCCCAAAAAAAGAGGGTGAAAATCTGGGTGCGTCTTATACTCCGAATGTAGCCCCACCCAGCTTCTCAAACGGAGGCTGAAGAAAGCATCAGAAATGAAGCTTCAGAAAAAAAGCCCCCAAATAGAGCTTCAGAAAAAAAGCCCCCAAACAGAGCTTTGGAAAAAAAGCCTCAGAAACAGAGCTTCAGAGGCTTTTTTTCTGAAGCTGTTTCAGAAGTTTCAGAGGCAGAAAAAAAAGCAAAAAAAAAAAAAAAGCATGGCACAGAGCTCACAACCAACGAACCTGTTGCTAAAATTCACCACTGGGAACAGCTGATTGGGGGTATTCCGGGAGGCCGATCCACTGCCAATCAGCTTTTTTTTTATTTTCCTCTCCAAAAACTAAGGTGCGTCTTATTCACCAAAAATACGGTATATTATATTTTTATCCACGCATTGAGTCCTTCCCAAGAATCTGAAATAGGCAGAAGTTGATGTCTGAGGGTGTTAGAAGTATTGTCGCAGAACATAAGGTGTTCTTAAGTAAATCTGCTTTTATCAAATTTATGGTTCTTCACACAGTCAGCAGATATTCAGACTAGATTTGGTATTTTTGTCTGTCTAGGATGTAAGGCGTTCTGATTAAAGCTGCCTTTTGCAATTGACTGGTGGTGAATTTGTCAATGCTGATGCTATTCAAGTGATGCTCCAGTTGTTCTGGGATTGCACCCAGGATGCCTATTACAATTAGTACTACCTTTGCTTTCTTTTGCCACAGTTGTTCTATTTCTATTTGCAGGTCCATCTTGCAGTTTGAAGAAGCTCTGAGTGACTTACACTAAATATCTTCTTTACAATTCTAGCCTTGGTAAATTGTTTATTTATTTATTTATTAGTTTGATTTATATGCCGCCCTTCTCCGGAGACTCAGGACGGCTTACAATGCATTAAGCAATAGCCTCATACTTTTGTATATACCTGCTTAGTAGGGCTTTTTTGCCCCCCCCCCCAAGTGGTGTTCTATTTTATACAAAGTCATCTTATTGCCCCCACAAACCGGGTCCTCATTTTACCTACCTCGAAAGGATGAGTCAACCTTGAGCCTGGTGAGATTTGAACTCGCAGTAATTGCAGGCAGCTGGCAACTAATTGCTACTTTAACAGTAGTTTAGTCCGCTGCGCCACCAAGGCTCTTGTTCTGTGCTGGCCTTGATTTGTTTGTTCCTATTGTGATATTATGTCCTGTGTACAACATATACAGTATAGGATAGAGCACCCAAATTAAATAAAATATAAATGAAGGTCAAACTTCTTGGGATGGAATTCAGGACTGAAAGGACATCAAATTTTGGGGCCAGAAAGTGGCTGTTACACATTCTTGTTCACACCTGTATGTAATGGAAGACTATTTTTTTGAAAATGCATAGGGGAAATATACTTTAAATAGCTAAAATATTACGGGGCAGAGTTAGCTGGTTGCACATAATATACTGAATGTGGCATTGTAATGAAAATCCGAAAAGGCAATTAATCCTTGGAACAAAAAACAGACAAGCGACAAAAGACACAAAAATATTCCAATCAGAGACACAGAGAATAGCAGGTGGCCTTTGTAGAAATGCTCTGATAAATACTACACATTTCTCCATGTCTTTCTGTTGTTGTTTTTAGCTGTGCTAGTATATCCCTGGGGAATAATAATACTTAACATTTATATAACATATTTCAAGGGTTTGAAATCCCACACATTACTACAGTAGTCCTAACAATAGCCAAATAAGCTTAGCATCTCAGAGGTTCTCAGCAGTCTGGATGAACTAGTGGCACCTAAGGCTAAGATTTTAGTCTTTTCCAACAAACAACTGTCCAATTGCCTTTGTTCATGCTTTAATTAATCTCCAGACAAGATTCCAAATATATGCATCCCACAAAATGCCTTTGGAAACAATATGGAAATTATAACTGATCCAGGAGGAAGTGGAAAACACGATAAAGGATCATCATCACAGCAGAAATATTCACGTACTTGTTTAGTTAAAACCCACATACAGTGTTCCTTGTTTAATGACCATTTGTTCAGTGACCAAAGTTACAACGTCTTGTACTTATGACTGGTCCTTGAAGTTCTGTCCATCCCAGCAGCCTTGCAGTTACATGATCATGAGTCGCAGTGGTGCAGTGATTAGAATGCAGTACTTCTGCATTCTGCTACTTCTGCTGACTACTGGCTGCCTGCAATTTGGCATTTCAAATCTCACCAGGCTCAAGATAGGCTCAGCCTTCCATCCTTCAGAAGTCGGTAAAATGAGGATCGTTGGGGGCAATATGAGATTGTTGGGGGCAATATGCTGACTTTGTAAACCGCTTAGAGAGGGCTGTAAACAGTGGTGGAATTAAAGTAATTTAACAACCGGTTCTTCCTAATGACCAGCTGGATGTGTGTGGCTGGGGGTGGTGGTCATGTGACTGAGTGGGTGTGGCCAACTTGACATCACTCACAGCAAGGCCCACCACCCACCGCTGTCTCATTTCCTGCCCGTTGGCAAACAATGGAACAGCTGCTGCAGAGACAGGGTAATTTCCGCTGTATCATTCCAAGCCCCTTTCCCCCACTCCTCTTGGGCTGACAAAATAAAAACCCATCTAAAGATTGTGATGGGAGGGGAATCCCACCGCTTCCCCTCACTGCTGCCTGCTGAGCCTGCCTGGCACATGCTGGCAAAAGGAGACTGGTGGGGGGAAGAGAAGGGCCAACAGAACCCCCCCATTTTCCACCTCCATTAGGCTGTCTGCACAGTGCTGGACTGGGATGGGAAAGTGGGGAAAAAAGCAAAAAGCCAACTCACCAGCACGACAGTGAATCTGTCTTCCAGCTTGTCCGGTTCATGCATCAGGAGCTTGAGGGTAGATTGTGCACCCTGAAGTCCATCTGCTGAGAGTCCATGCTCTCTGCATTGCCCATGGCGACAGCCCTTCCTTGAGGAAGGGGAGTGGGGAAGATCGGTCCACCTCTCTGCCCAGGTTTCTCCTGCTGGATTTCAAGCTCCAAACCATTGCTGATGCTCTACCAAGCTCTGTGCGCTGCAGCCGAGTCATTCCCTGGCTGCTCTGGTGCTCCTTCCTTGACCAGTAAGCCCGCACTCTCCTCTCCTCTCCTCTCACTCCACATGCCAATTCGGCCATGAGGTGGGCCACTTCGGCCATGAGGCGGCAACAGCAGCAGTGGTGGGTGGTTCAGACCAGCAGGCAGGCTATGAAGAGGAGCAGTAGACCATGGCGGCTGGGGCAGGCCAGTGTCTTGGGGCAGAGGGCAGCAACAAAGATTGGAAGAAGCTGCCCCCCGGCTCACCAGACAGGGAGCTGGATCATGTGGGAGGCAGCGGCAAAGGCAGGCAAGCAGGCTGGACCATGGGAGCTGCGTGATCGAGGCAAGCAAGCAAGGGAGCCAGAGAGTAGCAGCAGCTATGCCACAGATATGACTCTAGGCACCGGCCAAGATAGGAGAGGTGACATAAGGAGTGGCTGGGACTCGTGGGAGGGGCAAGGCGAGGCGGGGAGGGGAGGGGAGGGGCCAGTTCTCCTAACTGTGCAAAAAGTTAGCAACCAGTTTGCTCAAACCAATGTGAACCGGCTGAATCCCACCTCTGGCTGTAAAGCACTGTGAAGCCAGGGCCGGATTTTCCTATAGGCTAACTAGGCTTCAGCCTAGGGCCTCAAGATCAAGAGGGGCCTACACAGTGGTGGGATTCTGGGGGTGGGGGGGGAGCCAGCAATTTAACAAAGGATTCGGTGTTTTTTTTTTGTAATTTTATTGGCCCACGGAGCTTCAGCATAGGCTAATTGGCCTCCCGGCTCTCAGCTGATTTGTCTCCGCTGTTTTGCTCAGGGCTCTTCTGCTTCCTTGCAAAGAAACGAAACTGAAACTGCTTTGCTGTTGCTGCAAAGTTGGAAAATTAGGCAGGCAGAATTCTTTTCTTTTTCCTCACCAAAAAAGGTACGTGCAAACAATGGGAAATTTAAGGAAAAAGACGAGAGTTCAGGATTTTAAAACACAAAAGAAAAAAAGCTCTATTTAACTAGGAAATTGTAATAATTGAGATACTATTAATTGTATATTGTGTTGAAAGCAGAAATGGTTAAGTTGTGGTTTGGAGGAATATATGGGGGAAATTATTTGGTTTATTATTATTGGTAAATATAATTAATTGATTTGTAAGAAATTGGATTGCATGGAAATAATTGGAATATTCATGTTCATATTGATTAATATACAAAAAAGGTAGTTATATAACTAATTGATTTATATTAAAATGTTGAATTTATATTAAAGAACTAATATTACATAATTAACCAATGTGAGGATGGATATAAAAATAGATGACAATGGGAAGGGGTATAATATAGAATAGAAGGGAAAAATTGAATTTGATTAAGATTAGAGATGAGGATGAAGGGTAATATTGGTTTTTTACAAAAATAGATGAGGAATAAATATGGCAAAAAGGAAATATAGAAATTGTAAATTTAATTGAAATGACTAAACACTGTTTAAATTTGTGACCCAGCCAAATACTCTGTTCAAAGAAAATACATTGTATGTTTGTATGTGTGTTTCTAATTATTGTTATTTATTCATATTTGTTCTCTTTTATTCTTTAAAGTTTAACAATTCATTCTTTATCTTAATATCTTTATATTTGTTTGGGGTTGGCTTTCTTCCCTTTCATCTTTTTTATTGTACAGCAATCTTTCTCCTCAAACCTACCACCTCTCTCTTTTCTTTCCTTCTTACTTTCTCTTCCTCCCCCTCTTCTTCTCCTCCCTACTTCCTCTTCCTTTCTCCTTCTCCTCCTCTCTTCCTCCCTCTCTTACCCTCCCTCTTACTCTAATTTCCCTTCCCTTCCTTCATCCCTCTCTATTGCTGTATCCTTTTATGCATATGGACTACTCAGAGGGCTGAAAAAGTTATTTCTGACTGGTCCTCACACTTTTGACCAGTCCTCGAACTTACGACTGTCCTCACATTTTACGTTTTTGCCCTATCTTGTCACCATGGTGAAGAGAAGCAGTTGTGAAATGAGTGACATGGTTGTTAAGAATGCTACAATGGGCATAAATGATGACCAGTCATAAGTGCGAAGACCGGTCAAAAGTGCGAGGACCTGTCAGAAATGACTTTTTTCATCCCTCTGAGTAGTCCCTATGCACATAGCCATGCCCACCCGGTCACATGACGAGCTACCCACGCCTACACAGTCATGTGACCAGCTAGCCACGCTCACCCAGTCACATGATTGCCAAGCCACACCCCCAACTAAGCCACGCCCACAGAACCTGTTGTTAAAAAAATTGAATCCCACCACTGGTGAAAGGGCCTCATAAGTGGAATAGCCTAGGGCCTCTTTCAATCTAAATCCGGCCCTGCGTGAAGCGGTATATAAATCTAAGTGCTATTGCTATTGCTATCATGATTTGGCAACCAGCTCATATTTATGACAATTTCAGTATCCTCTGGTCATGTGATCACCATTTGCAACTTTTCCTGCTGGTTTCCCACAAAGAAAGTCAATGGAGAAGTTGGTAGGGAAAGTTGCAAGTCGTTACAGTCACTCACTTGCACTCTCCCCTGCTTTCTGGCAATTTCTCCCAGCCCCACTACACTTACTCCATGTCTTGCAGGCCATTCCTACATCCTCCCAGCCTGACAGCAGCCACCTCAGCCCTGCCACACTCATGCTATAACTTCACACCACCCTTACTGCCTACTAGCCTGCTTGCAAGCCACCTGGAAGGCACTTAATCAGCCACAATTCTTGCTTAATAATGATAACTGAGAGTTCTAGGATTGATGCTATGTGTTATGACCGCATTGTTTAGTGACAGAAATTAAAATCCCGATTATGATTCTTTTTCTTTTTTGTGTGTGTAATAAGTTTTTATTTTATTTTATAGCATACAAAAATTCAAATTTCAATTGAACAGTGTGTTGTCTGGGTACATCATTGTAGGAAATAATAATCAAAGTGTTTACAACAATATTCATTGCATTAGTATCAATTATAATAATATTAATAACAATAATAACCATATTATTTGTTTAACCAATTTAACATACCTTCCTTATATCACTGATCCTTCTATATATTTCCCTGTTTCTAACTCCTGTTTTTGTCAGCTAACCATTGATAAAATAAGTCCCAAGTCGAAAAATATTCAGTTTCTTTGTTTTCCTTAATTATACATTAGTGACACAAATTACAATTCTGATTATGATTCTTAATTGAGAATTACCTGTAGTGCATACTTCAGATTGAAAGGCTGAGAGACCATTTTATACTAACAAATAAGTAAACCAATAATAAAAGTCAAGCAAGTATTCAACAACTTCTCTGGCCTTCACAGGACTGGTCCCAAACAGCTGTTTGTCTAATCATGCAAATGTCAAAGTGACATTATTCCTTTCTACCTGCTGAAGGCAAGCACATCAGAGGTGGGTTTCAGCAGGTTCTGACCAGTTCTGGAGAACCGGTAGGGGAAATTTTGAGTAGTTTGGAGAACCAGTAGTAAAAATTCTGACTGGCCCCACCCACATCTTTTCTTTGCCTCCCAAATCCCACCTGATAAGGGAGGAAATGGGGATTTTACAGTACCCTTTCCTTGAAGTGGGGAGGGAATGGAGATTTTACAGTATCCTTCCCCTGCCACGCCCACCAAGCACATCCACCAAGCCATGTCATGCCCACCAAGCCACATCCACAGAACCTGGTAGTAAAATTTTTTGAAACCCACCACTGAAGCACATCACAACAGAATCCACTTCAACACTGATGTCTATGCAATGTTTGTTGCCTCTAAGGCAGAAGTGTCAAGCTTGCGTCATCATGGCATTGTCACGTGACGTATCACAACTTTTTTCCCCTTCGCTAAACCGGGTGTGGCCATGGCCAGTGCGTGACTCATCCAGCCTGCAGGCTGTGAGTTTGACAGCCCTGCTCTAAGGTAGCATGGGGACACCTTCGCCAAGAATACAGTTGGAAACTCTGTTTACACTTCAAACTTCTGACAGCTTGAAAGTTATATTAGCAAACCCACTGAGCTTCTACACTACCCCACACTATTATACTTGCAGCTGCAGGATGTCATGGTGCTTGTAAGTCCCATTGCAGGTAGTCTTCAACTTTCAACCAATAATTTACCGAACATTCAAAGTTCCAATGGTACTGAAAAAAATTGACTTACAACCTATCCTTGTGCTACGACTGTCACGATGTCCCCACAATCACATGATCAAAAGGCAGACACTTGGCAACTGGTATGTATTTACACTGGTTGCAGTGCCCTGTCATGAGATCATACAACTTTCCTAGCTGGCTTCTGACCAGTAATGTCAATGGATGAAGCTGGATTTGCTTAATGTCAATCTGATTCACTTAACTGCAGGGATTCATTTAATGACTGTGGCAAAACATGGTTATAAAATTGGGCAGGATTCACTTAAGAACCACCTTGCTTAACAATGGAAATTCGAGTTCCATTTATGGTTGTAAATTGAGGACTGCTTGTATTATGAAGCCTCATTGACCACTAACATAGAAATTGGCACCATGATTTCACCCCATGTTGAAACAGAAAACATGCACACACAAAAAGTGTAGCATGTACAACTTATTTGGTTGAGATTGTGCTTTTTCAAAAAGGACCTTTCAAACTCTTTTCAGGAACAAAAGGATGGAGTTGGGGGCAAAATCTTACCCTTATCCATCCATCTGATCCACATTCAATTCTGCCACATTTAATATGCCCTTGGCAACCTCATAAGTGTTGCAAACTCTAGTCCACCAAACTCGATGTTTTAGAACCCAGGGGCAGTTTAGATCTTCCATATGAACTCATTCTCAGAAATTTTCCAGTTCTTTACCCTGTTTCCCCCCAATATAAGACATCCCCTGATAATAAACCCAATCAGGCTTTTGAGCGCATGGCAATAAAGCCAAGCACTTATTTCAGGGTTCAAAAAAATATAAGACAGGGTCTTATTTTTGGGGAAACATGCTAACTATCATTTTACTGGTACTCTGGATAATAGGTCTATCAATTAATAGAAAAGTATTTTTTTTCCACAGATCCATTTGTATGTAGTTTACTGGAACTATCTTTGGGTTTCCTAGTCAAACTGTTGCAGCTGAAATTTTAATGGGATTTATGGGATGTAACCAGCAGATGTAGTATAATTTCTTTCCCTTCTCTGGCATTTCTCATATTGAGAGAAGCAAAAACAAATACTGGCTTTTGTAGACCTGCAGCTTATTCACATTGCCCCAGTTACCCCATCAGAACAACTATTTTTTGAGGGCAGAAACAAACAAAGCCTGCCTTTACTCAGCTCCCTGTGCAATTTCCTGCTGTGATTTGAAAGTAGCCTTTTCGTGTTCTGTCACCTTGAGTGCTTTTGTCATTTCTGCTGTCATTTACTTTCTTACAGACTAATACCACCAGTTCATTGACTATTTTACAAAGGAAGAAATGCCCATTCAACTGAATCAATGATTACTATGCACTGTAATGGGTTCTACGCCTTCTTTTACTAATACCGCTGAAATGGTTCTAAATCCAGCAGGGTTTCTACAGTTACTTTTTACTGGTTTTTCAGGAAAAAGAGTGGAAAGGCAGCAATATTTATTTTAAAGGTGATTGTTATACCTAGGTATATGTACATTTTATACTTTAATTTGCTATATACAGTTCAAGTTAACTTTGTACATGTAATACACATACACATGCACACACTATAAATTATTTATTTATAGGATTTATAAACTACACTAATCCGTTACAGTTCTATGCGGCTCACAAAATACAACCATAAAAAGCAAAAAGGTTAAGGTTAAAATAAACAATTACACTGTCAAAAAAAGTTGTTATTCAACCGTTATTCAAAAGTCCCAAATGTCACACTAAGGATCCATCATCCACTCTGGTGCAGGCCTGGATGTAGAGTCAGGTTTTAGGTTTCATTTAAATAAGGCCAGTGTAGCAGCTATAAGATCTCACGTGAAATGGCATTACAGAAGCCTGTCACCATGACAGAGAAGCCCACTTCCCTGGTTCACCAAGATGATAATGTTTAATCAAATCAAACAGATCCACTGTGAAGGTCAGTAAAATGAGGACCCGGATTGTTAGAGGCAATATGCTGACTCTGTAAACTGCTTAGAGAAGGCTGTAAAGCATTGTGAAGCAGTATATAAGTCCAAGTGCTATTACTATTGCTATACGTGATAATCAGCACACTGAATTGCCCTGAATAGCCCACTGGCAACTAGAGCAGCTCATAACTGGACCAGCTGCAATTTCCAAGTAGTCTTCGGGGCAGACCCATTTACAATTCATTGCAATAGTCTAGTCAAATGATGACCAATGTTGTAAAGGCATCCCAATTTAGGTGTGGGAACAATTGGTACCAACTAGTGGTGCAATGGGGATGTGGTGGCTCAGTGGCTAAGACACTGAGATTGTCGATCAAAAGGTTGGCAATTCAGCAGTTCGAATCCCTAGTGCCGTGTAATGGAGTGAGCTCCCATTACTTGTCCCAGCTTCTGCCAATCTAGCAGTTCGAAAGTACATAAAAATTCTAGTAGAAAAATAGGGACCACTTTGGTGGGAAGGTAATAGCACTCCGTGCACCTTCGGCATCGAGTCATGCCAGCCACATGACCACAGAGACGTCTTTGGACAGTGCTGGCTCTTCGGCTTAGAAACAGAGATGAGCACTGCCCCTAGAGCTGGAAACAACTAGCACACATGTGTGTGGGAACCTTTAACTTTTTAGTGGTGCTGTCTGGTCCCAGATACTATCTGCTGCTTGAGAAGGACCTATTCATCTGAGAAGACCCCTTCCCCCAAACTGCTAGTGCTGAAGAGGAGAATGCAATCCCAAACAGAACCAAAATTGAACCACTTCAGGTTTGAGAGGTTCAAACATCTACAGTCATTCACTCTTGACAAGGTTAAGCCTCAGCCTATTTTCCCCCATCCAGATTCACATTGCCTCCAGGCACTGGGATAGGATCTTGACAATATCATTTGGCTGGCTAGGGCTGGGTACATAATTGAATATCATCAGTATAGATAGTACCACACACTGAATCAATGGATGATTGTACCCAGTTGCCTCACGTAGGTGTTCGTAATAAGCTATAAAAGTAACCTTGAGGAGCAGGAGGAAGAACTGCAACCAGTCTCAGTCGGAAATCAAACTTGTAAGATTCTGTTATTGTAACTCATAATAAAATTATGTATTAGCATTCATAATGTTGGTTTCCTAGTCTGGCCCCCCTGAAAAGCTGACAATATTAACCAAGAGGAATGAGACCCTCAAGTCTTGATGCATCCCACATAAATTATGTTTCCCCCTAAACCAGCAGGTAGATCCAATCACAGAAACAGAAGGATACTATGCCTCCATTCCTGATCTACTTAGGTAATTTGGACCTCAAAGAAGTCAAAGAACAGGGATGGTGGTATTACCACAATCTTGGTTCCAAACAGAGGTCATCTGCAAGTACACCAGTGGTGGGTTGCCCCGGTTCAGACTGGTTCTGTAGAACTGGTAGTAAAACTGCCGGGAGGCTCCACCCACCGACCCCAACGTCATCAGGAAGCTTCTGCGCATGCACAGATGAGCACACGGGAGCAAAGCGAACGCATGCACACACCCCTGTTGCGAACTGGTAGTAAAGGTAAATACAATCCACCCCTGAAGTACACCCAATGCATTTTCAGTATTTCCCTGGTCTGAATTTGTCAGCCCATCCTCAAGGCTAAACATTACAGAACTGGACTGAAAAGGGTATATTTAATCCATATTTTCCAGAGTCTTTGAAACTGAAACCTCCCCACATTCTCAATAACATTTCCCAGAAATAAAACAAATAAAAATTATCCAAACCATCCATCCCTGTGAACATTTCATAAGAAGGAGATATCCCACCACTTTCTTCAGGCTGGAGCACAATCTCCTCCTTCAAAAAAGTAAACATTATCATGTAGATCCAAATGTTGTTCCTAACCAGCCAGCAGGAATATGGAATAAAATATAAGCAGTTGGGCCAGTGGTGAAATCCAAATCTTTTACTACTGGTTCTGTGGGCATGGCTTGGTGGGCGTGGCTTGGTGGGCGTGGCAGGGGATGGATACTGCAAAATCTCCATTCCCACCCCATTCCAGGGGAAGGATATTGCAAAATCCCTATTCCCACCCCACTCCAGGGGAAGGATACTGCAAAATCTCCATTCCCCCACACTGCAGGGGAAAGTATATTGCAAAATCCCCATTCCCACCCCACTCTGGGGCCAGCCAGAGGTGGTATTTGCCAGTTCTCCAAACTACTCAAAATTTCCGCTACCAGTTCTCCGAACTGCTCAAAATTTCCACTATCGGTTCTCCAGAACCTGTCAGAACCTGCTGGATTTCACCTGAGTTGGGCTTATCAGGCCAAGGACCTTGTCCACATTCTCAGGAGTCAAAGGTTCGAACTCATCCCAGATAACCAGAGAAACTCACATATCCATCACCTGAATGCAGTCTAATGAATTTTTAGCATGCTTAGCATGCAAATTGACCTTTAAAAAGAGAAGAAAGAAAATTTAAACCCTAGAATAGAGTTGCATGATGGCCTGGCTGGCTGGCACCTGAGAAGTAGCATGCCATTTGCAACAGTCTACTGCCAATCCCAATTTTTAAGAATTATTAGCAGGTCTGATCTTCCACCTTTTTCTTTAAATACTGCAAGTATATCCTGCTTGCCACTTAAAGAACTAGAATACAATGCCTTGTACAGTCTTGGCCATCTGCTATCTTATTCATGGCTGCATTCTTGTAAATTTCTCAGCATCATTCTGACAATGAAGGCCAGAAGCACTGCAGTGTAAGAATTGCAAATGGTAGACCATGAACACCTTTTAAAGAAACAATTTCCTGCAATTGTTCAAAGGTACTGAATCTAAGTACTTGCACAGCCTTGGCAATTCAGAACAGATCATGATCCTAAAATCTTTTCTTGCTTTGCTGCTGTGCAAGCTACCTTCCCCTGCCTTGTAATTATGACCTAACCCTTTTGTTCTTAAACATTTGACCTCGTTTGATTTGACTATTATAAATGCACTTTTTTTAAAAAAATAATTGCTCATAATTTAGATGTGATTTTCCTAAGAACAAGTAATTAGACACTATTTTTAAGGCTTTTTTCCCCTGCAAAGTCTATTGAAATATTTTAAATGTAACAGCATGCTACATTTTGCACAGTGCGATACTTCTCACAGGAAGAGGAAAATATGCTTTAAAAGACTCTAGCAGCTGATTAATGTAATCTATCTGAGCTCTAAACTCTCCCCCAGAGACAAAGGAGGAAATGAAATATATACATGTATTTCAAGAAAGTGCTGTTGTCGTATTATAGGCTCCAACTCTTCCAAATACTTCAAAAGCAATAAATGTGCTACTGAGAATCACTGGCACGTCAAATCAGACCAAGACGTTTTCCTGCCTGAGGCAAAAACAAAATGGCACCCCTTTCTATTCTACATAACATGTATTGTCCTCCCTAAGAACATCTACGTGTCCTACCAAGTCAAATAGGGTGGGCAAACTCCTAGTCCCTATCCCTAAATATTGTCATCTGTGGAAGTGTGCCTTTTCTGTAGCAACCCCTGCCCTTTGGAACCTTCTTTCCTCTGAAGTTTGACAGGCCACCACCCTTTCAGCTTTAGATAAGGCTCTGAAGACCTGACTTTCCCCCCTAGCATTGGTGGAAGACTAGATAAACTTCTCAGTTGCTCAGGGTTGCCTGAACCGAGAGATGGGTGGAAAACAAATTTGATCAATCAATCAATAAAAATAAATAATCAGACATAAGAACTGCCAGGTTTTTGTATTTTTGTTAATGTTTTAATCAGATGAGTTTTACAGTTTTAATATAATTTTATATGTCTTTAATTCTTGATTAGGAGCTACACTGAGTTGGTTGAAAGATGGACAGCTATATAAATGCAATAAATAAGGTAGATAGATAGATAGATAGATAGATAGATAGATAGATAGATAGACAGACAGACAGACAGACAGACAGACAGACGGACGGACAGATGGACTGGCAGTTGAATCTTACCATAATTGAAAGAAGGATGAGGTCTTCTAAGACACCTCAAAACAGTCATCTAGAGATGGACTGGTGCTGCCTTCTCAGTAACTGTCATACGATGTTCATCATTAGAAAGGATAAGGCCAATGCTTCAGGGACAGTAGAGAATTAGAGTACATGCAGTCAATCTGCCCAAAGTTTCTGAAGCAAATATGGCACCCTATATTCAGAATTAAGATACTATTGTTCTGTAGGTATCTATTTGTGGAATAGATGAAGACAACATCTTGTACTTTGCCTCAGGATTTTAATAAAATAAAAACCTCAGGCCAATTTTCCTGCCACTTGAGGTCATTGTTTAATTCTATTTAACTACATGGTGTTTTAACTTTTATCACAACCTAGAACGGAAAAGGTTTTAATAGGCCTTGAGTCAAGTCTAGCACAGTAAAGTGGTCTGAAATGGAGAAAGCTATTAAAACCTTGTATTTAGACAAATAATATGTTTGTTGAAGTTCTTCAATACTCATGAATAATATTGTGTTTTGCTTCTGAGTGTTTGATATTCTGAACGATGTAGTTAAATTGCAGGCATGGAATGTAAGTCTGAAAGATTAAGGGAACTCAGCATGCTTAGTTATAAAGAAGACTGAAGATAACAGCAACTATCAGATGCCTAAAAGGCTGACATGCAGAAAAAGAGTAAAAATTGTTCTTGGGGAAATAGGAGGGAGGTTTCAACTGAGTGTTAAGAAAACATAGTGACAATAAGCAGTTAGGTAAAGAAGCCATTTGTTTTTGTATTTTGGTTTGTTTAGTACAGCAAAAATTGAGCAAGATTCTGCCTGGATGAGATTCAAGGAAAATGTATTCTGTTAAGTGACATGAATGGATTGGAAAGGACAAGATTAGAAAATACAGAAAAGTGACTAGACTACTCAAAGCAGTGATGAAATTCAGCCAGTTCTATCCGGCTCCGGCAAACTTGTAGCACCAGCAGCAGGAGGCTCCACCCACCCACCCGAATGTCATCATATCCTTTTTTGACCCTCTGCACATGCACAGAAGGCTCTGCGTGTCACTGCGTTTTTTTATTTACCAGTTGAGCTCTCATTTCTGGACTATCAGACTTTCTGTAGCTTGCCAAGAATCCTTATCAGTAAGCTAAACTGTGCATGTCATCCACCCACATTCCTTCTTCACACTTTTCTTTCTTCTCTTGCCAAGAGACGTCCGGCTGCTGAGAAGTAGCCGATAAGAACTTTTTCAAAAATGTAACTATTAGATCAGTGAGATGTTTTATTTTCTTTATAACAAATAAATGAGTTTTATTAGAAGATATATCTTCGGGTTTTGTTTTCTTAAAGTATGCTGGTAAGGAAAGGTCTCGATCAACCCCTCGTAATCAAGGTGCGATTATCCCAAAGGCAGAATGGGATTAATCAGCGCCCTGACACTGCACATGCGGGGAGGAGGCGTGTACTTGCTACGCTCACGTACATGCACGCACTCACATTTGCGAACCAGTAGCAAAGGTAAGTGAATTTCACCCCTTTGAATCATTTCAAAGACTCAAGAATTAATGAAAATAGTGACTGGTGACTATCTGCTTAGAAAAACGTTTCCTAGAATTATATGGTTTAAAGCATGTCCGTTTCTGTCTTCACATGGAAAAGAAAGAATTAAAAAGAGACACAGTTCATGAATTTCTTCTTTGTGAAAAAGAAAAGAGTGATAAGAGGTTCTGAGAATGGACCTCTTCATTAAGTTAACTACTTCTTATGTAGTTAAGTTCCTTTTTGATGGTGTCAAAAGAAGGTATTGTAGGAAAATAAACATGCTAGAAAAGGAGAAAAAGGGAGAATAGAATGAAAATGACTACATGGAGAGAAAACCTATTGCTTAACGCATTGTAAGCCGCCCTGAGTCTCCGGAGAAGGGTGGCATATAAATCAAATAAAAAAAAAAAAACCTGAGTTCTATATAAAGAATTGTTAGAAAATAGACTAATCTTCCAGCAGAATTATTGGAAAATATGTGTAACAATAAAATGTGTAAGCGGCTTGGAACAGAGTACAAAGATTGTACTACAGAATGCCATAGAAGCATTAGACTATTGGGAAGTATGAAAGGAGATGCTTGGTAGACTAATAAAGAGGTTGTAATTGATGGGAAAATGTGTATAAAAGAATGATTGCTGGGGGGAAAGGATATTATATAATGAACTTAGTAGTGAAGAGTGTAATAAAAGGATAAGTAATTAAGATTAAGAGGCAGAAAAAATGCAAAGGGTTTGGATGCAAATGTTTGTAAATGTTTTATAAGATGTTGAAGAGGGCTAAACAGGAGCTTCAGTAGAGCGAATAGAATTCAAAATAAAAGTGATAAAATTATTTGGGAAGAAATGAGGAAAGAATATCTTAGTGATCTGTATGGAAATGCTATCAAAAAGTGAAATCAAACAACTACTATCAATGTAATGTCCTAGAAAAAAAAATATTAAAAGGAAGACAAATGCTGTGCAAATTGTAGGGACAAAATAAGCATAGTGAACGACACCGGTACAAATTACATTTAAATTTGTTTTCCTTTTTTATCTCATGCCTTTAGTTTCTTTAGCTTTCTCTTTTTTGCTACATTTCTGTGTACTGCATAACTTTTTTACCCTGAAGAAAATTATATACATACATACAAACAAACATATATTTACTGACAAAGAAATAAATGGAGGCTTTATTTCTCCCTTTTATCAGTAAATATACATTTAACACAAAATAGTTTGTTGTGAAAGCGACTGCTTGAGGGCTCCTGGATTGAGGCTGAAAGGCGAAAGGAAGCAGTATGCTCCTTCCCATATTTGGGTAGACCAGGTTGTTTCGATAGAAAACTCATATGAGGGAGAGAATGTGTGTGTGTGTGTGTGTAAACATGTAGGGTTTCCTGCCTGGGCAGGGGGTTGGACTAGAAGACCTCCAAGGTCCCTTCCAACTCTGTTATTCTATTCTATTTGTAATATTCCTTGATGAAGTCCATCTTGAAAAAAATCACTTTTCATAGGGAACCAAATTGATTAATTGTTTGATTGTTCCATTGAGTCGTTGTTGAATCTTAGCAATCACATAGATATTTCTACAAGGCAATCTGTCCCTAAGCTGTTGCCCAACAGTGCAGCTGTGGCTTTTTCGACAAATCTCCTGATCTGTTGGGGGTTTTAGTTTTAACTGTCGGGGATTTTAATTGGATTATTTTAGTATTCATTTTACTGTCTTGTTGTTTTATTGTTGTGAGCCGCCCCGAGTCCTTCGGGAGAAGGGCGGCATATAAGTATGATAAAAATAAAATAAAATAAAAATCCTTCACCACCATAACTGAATCCAACCATCTTGGTGCTAGTCATCATCTTCTGTTTCCTTCCACCTTTCCCAGCATTAGAACTTTCTACAGAGAGAACTAGATCTTTGCATAATGGGTTTTAATAAGGATAATTTGAGTCTGGCCATTTGGGACTTGCATGAGAGCTCTTGTTTGATGATCCATTGCTTTGTTTTCTTGGCTGCTCACAGTATTCTCAGGAGACTTTTCCAACACCAAAGTTCAAAAGCATAAATCCTGTTTCAAAGCACAAGTGATCCTAATACAGATATATAATGATAAATGACATAAAATGTTAGAGTACTGCTTTTAAAATAGAAATTATAAAAATTAAATGCATGTTACAATAAAACTTAAAAAAAAAAAACTCCATTAAAATTATATAAGCATTATAATTGATTATATGCCCTGAACCTTGGGTTTTAAGATAGCTTAAGTCAGGTAAAACTGCTGTAGCTGGGTTTAACCCAATATAAGTGTTGCATCAATCTTTTAAATTATGTCTCTTTTAAAAGATCAAACTGTTTAAAAAAACTTTCAGACTTAATATTACAAATGGTGAAACAAACAATATCGCAAACAGTTATTCTATGAATGCAGGCATGAGGCTTATAATCATTTCTACAATGTCCAAGAAAGTGGGATAATTAGGCAATGCAATAGCAAATTAAATTTTGTAGTAGTCGGAGAAAAGTGGTACATCTTGGATGAAACCATCAAATTCATTGCATGCACTGATGATTCCGAATTAGCTAAAACATCTTTGAGAAAAGTGGTTTTTTGGCAGAATTACTTTCAACTGAAGGACTGTAGATGCAGGTACTCAGGTAACAGTCCAGATCATATGTCTATAGCAAATGAGAAATGTGCATTTAGAGAGTCACGAAATATATTGGCATCAGATCTTGTTCAGTCCTGGGTATAGTACTGAGGCAGCATCAATTGCTCCTGCAGATGACCATTGCAAGGTTCAGGGTGGAAGTGATGCAACCATCATAACCCTCCTAGATCTCTAAGCAGCTCTCTACTATGCCTCCCATATTTGCATTGCTCTTATGGTAAAATTAGGATCAAGTTAAACTTACTTCAGGTCTATGGTTAAAAAAAATAGGGTGAAGATTAGTCTAAGCTTAGATCACTTAATTACTTAGTAACTGCATTTCCACATAAGCTAAGCTTGGTTACTTTTAACATTAGTTAGGTTTTAATGGCTCTGATTGTTGTGTAAATTGAGGCCGTTTGATGAGTTTATGGTTCATTATATTGTAAGAATGGTTCATTCAGTAACTAGGTTAAATGTGGGGTCAAAATGTTGCTAATAGGAAACAAATTTGGGTCCTATAAGTTTTTTCTGGCTTAGTCTGTCTACTTTATTGGAAGTAAGAATGAACGCTGGTAATTTACTCCTAAAAGGGTATACAGGTAGCCCTCAGCTTAGGACAACAATTGAGCCCAATATTTCTGTTTCTAATCATGACAGTTGTTAAGTGACTTTTGCCCCATTTTATGACTTTTCTTGCCACCATTGTTAAGTGAATCATTGCAGCTGTTGAGTTAGTAATATGGTTGTTAAGTGAATCTGGCTTCTCCATTGACTTTGCTGGTAAGAAAGTTGTAAAAGATGATCATAAGACATTTTTTTCAGTGTCATAAATTTCATCGTAACTTAGAAAGGTGGCTAAACAAACTTTTGTAAGTTGAGGACTGCCTATACTTGATTTTCATCCCAGAGAGGAGGAGAGCATGTGGCAGCACCTGTATTATGTGGCATACAAAGAGCCCTTAAAAATTAGCTATGAATGTGTCATTCTTATTATGACAAGAAAATGAAATTATTAACTCCTTTATTTCCATACAATAAAGGGAGCATTATTTTAAATCATACAGTAGAGGTATATGAGTTGGCCTTGAAGAAGGCCTTCAATGGCATTAGGTAAATACTAGATTAGCTCTGAAAGGGAGGAGATTGTGAGGTAGAAACTAAAAATTGTCCTTCCTCAATTCTCTTTAAGAGGTTGGAGAGACAGAATTTCTGGCAGGCTTTCAAGATTCTGTTATTATGCCCTGCAACAATGGAGTTCCAGTAGTCCTTGTAGCAATCTTATCTTTGATCTCGGCTGCCTTGTAAACCAACAAATATGTAAGCTGACAAATATTTTATCAGATTGCAACCTGGCCAAAATTCTCTTGCTGTTAAGAGAATTCTGATATTGGGCAAGATCAATGTATCACAAGATTAAAACAACAAGATAATTATGTAAATAAAATGTAACCTATATTTAAATTGAACTGTGACCCTAACCCCAGTGACCTTTTAAAGGCATAGTATGGCCTTTAATGGCTTTACCTTTAATAGTCCATCAGGAACTATTTGGCACGTTGGGAATGAGGTTATGAGCAGACAGGCACTAAGAGGAATATAGAACATAGAATAACAGGGTTAGAAGGGACTTTGGAGGTTTTCTTCTTTTTTTATTTTTTTTTTATTTATTTAAAAATACAAACAAAACAAAACAAAACAAGTAACAACAAGACATACAGAACATGTAAACAAAAATTCAATATACATCTTATGAAAGTTGTCACAACTGTAATCTATGTTCTTATTTGTGTTTTTGACTCCTCCTTGTTTTGGTCTATTCTTTTATATCTTTGTAGTTCACTTTTAACCTGCAGTGGTAGTTTGTGTTCCTATCCTTATATTAGGTCACTCCAATTACTTCCTAATCTTTTTTTCCTTTTCTATTTTCCAACCAAGTGTACCACTTTTCCCATACTAGATAATAGTCATGTTCCTCTTTTTCTTGTAATTCCTTTGTGAGTCTGTCCATTTCTGCACATTCCATGATTTTACTAATTACTCTATCTTCTCTTGGTATATCATTACTCTTCCAATTTTGTGCAAAAATTATTCGTGCTGCTGTTGTTATATGAATGAGTAAATACTTTATTTCCTTTTCATATTGTCCATTTATTATACCTAGTAGAAAGGTTTCTGGCCTCATTTCTATTCTTTGTTGCGCAATTTCTTCTATTTGTGTTCTAATCATTTGCCAGTATTGTTTTGCCTTTGGGCAGGTCCACCACATGTGATAGTAGGTTCCTTTATGGAGTTTGCATTTCCAGCTTGGGGAGGTATTGGAAAACATTCTTGCTAGTCTGGCCGGTGGGAGATGCCACCTATAAAATATTATAAAACATGAGACTTTGGAGGTCTTCTAATCCAACTCCCGGCTTGAACAGGAGAACCCTATACCATATCAAACACTGGTTGTACAATCTTTTCTTGAAAACCTCAGTGGTGGAGCACCCACAATTTCTGAATTCAAGCTATTCCACCATTTAATTGTTCTCACTATGAGGAAATTTCTCTTTGTTTTACTTCTTGTCCACAACAAAAAGCTTCAATTGTAAAGTCATAACCACCATCTTTATTTTCTCCCTCCATTGTCTCCTGCTGGAAACCAGAATTGGCTGCTTGAACAGACAACTTACTTCTAATGTAGGCGATCTGAATCCCATTTGGTTTGCTTTTAAATTCCCTGAGCATTAATGAGGGCATCACTTCTAACCCCAATTACAAAGGAGGTGATCAATTTGAGGCAAGTCAACTAGCTTTGAACTACATGAAGATGAAAATTGGGGTGGATAGTGGGAGGGGGAGAAAAAACTACTCCCGGCAGCATTGCCACATCCCTTTGGTTGTTTTGTATCCTTTCAGGCTTGGTTATCTTTGTTTTCTCAGACTCTGGAGACATTTGTGAGGCAAGTACAGTAAATTATGCTGTCAGACTGGATAGTTTGGAGGGAAATCTCAGGAAGATGAGTGCCAGCGCCTCTTGAGATAGCACCAAGATGAAAATGGGCTATAAATTAAGAATCTAGGCACAGAGGGGGTAGCGGGTGGAGAGTGACACATTTAAAATTCTGCCCTTGACATTTATGCAGAGGCCATGGCCACGGCATACAGTAGATAACATCTCCTGTTGATTTATTTTTCCAAACAGCTAAGCATATTATTACTTCCTAGAACAAAACGTGTGACCAACCAAACAAAATAAAGCTCTCTTATGCTGAAGCCTGCCTTCTCGGCACTTTAAAGCATCTCTCTTCATGCAGCATTAGGCACGTATCAAAGGCAAGCTTACTAAATCCCAGGGAGCACTCCACACAAGGATAATGGGTTTGGGACATACAAACCTTTTTTAAAAATGGGGTAGAATAGAATAGAATAACAGAGTTGGAAGGGACCTTGGAGGTCTTCTAGTCCAACCCCCTGCCCAGGCAGGAAACCCTACACCACTTCAGACAAATGGTTATTCAACATCTTCTTAAAAATTTCCAGTGTTGGAGCATTCACAACTTCTGCAGGCAAGTTGTTCCACTTATTAATTGTTCTAACTGTCAGGAAATTTCTCCTTAGTTCTAAATTGCTTCTCTCCTTGATTAGTTTCCATCCATTGCTTCTTGTTCTACCCTCAGGTGCTTTGGAGAATAGTTTGACTCCCTCTTTTTTGTGGCAACCCCTGAGATATTGGAACACTGCTATCATGTCTCCCCTAGTCCCTCTCCTCACGAAAACCAGACACATAGCCTAAGGTACCAGGGTACATAACCTGAGACTCCATGCAGAACCCCATATTCCTCACAAAATTACCACTGAATTTATTTATTTACATTATGTTAAGTCAAACTAATTGAAATTGAACTTGGGTTATGGTTAGAGAGCTCCCAATAATCCCACTGAAAACTGCAGCTCTCGGTCTAGGGAGAAAAGCTTGCACAACCAGTCTTAAAACATACATATTATTAATGTTTATTGACCCAAAATAAAGAGACTGAATTCAGGTTTGTCCCTGGAGATTAACAACTGGCCTAGAATTTATTATCTTTAATTACAAATCTGACAGTTCTGTGAAGGGGACTCATTCTAATAAAGATCTTTCAGAGGTCAAGAGAACAGGTCAACTAGATCAACCTATACAAGATGACAAATTATGCTTATTCCACTATTTATACTTACCCTCCAGATGCTTTCTGTGGAAGAATGCGGAGCTGAAGGGAGGGGAGGATTGAGAGACTGGCTAGCCTGGAATCGCTGAGAAGGAGGAAGCAATGGAAAGCAGACGCTCCCTAAACCTTGCAGTGCTTATCTAGTAGTTTCTGTAGTGAGTGCATTAGACTGGCAAGATTCCTGTCAATAACCAAGTAGCAATACATATATCATTTTGATCAGCTGGTTCCTTACCCTTACACTTCCATATCTAGAGTTTTCATGCAATGTGGACCAAAGGAAATATATGCACTTGTCTGGTTGTGCATTTCTATCCAGAATTCTGGGACTGTTCATTACTTGAAATTTGGAATAATACATTCAATAAGGTACTTAAGTAAGAGGTTTGTCTAATATCCACTTTGGTTTCAGCTATTGTGATGGAATAGTGCACCTGCAGCAGGAGGGAAAGGGGATTTTGCCAACTCACAGCTTTCCCAGAAAGAGATCTAGACAAAGAGACTGCACAGTTTTGAGCTGGAAGGGAGAAAGGGAAAGCTTCAGAGTAGCCATAATCTAAACTCTGGATATACATATTAGCCTACATATTAGTTTGGTAAGATTCTGTCTGATAGGTATAAGTAAATAAAAGATTGAATTCAGTTGGACCTTAGAGTCTCACTTCTGGGCTTGGGCCTAATAGCCATCATTTTTTAAAAAATTGCACAGATGTTCTGGCTTATCTTATGACTAGTTTTAGTCAATATTGAAATATAGTGATTTTAATATAGCATAGTAGTTCCTGCTGGATTTTATTTATGGCTTCCAATTTATAAGTCTCTGCTCAAGTCCTACTGTGTTGCCTCATTATGGCATATAATGCAATCCCAGTGGGATCAGCTATCACATGAAGGTCATCACAGCTGCCTGGCTAAATCATGTCAGGTAGCTGTATTGGACAGCAGCAATATAGAAAGATGCTAGAATCAGATGATCACTTTAGTCACAGCAAAAAAGACATACCATATTTTTTGGACTATAAGATGCACCGGAGTATAAAATGCACCTTAGTTTTTGGGGAGGAAAATAGGGAAAAAAATTCTGTCTACCAGGTATTCATCTGGCTAGCATCCTTAGCCTGGTCAGCTTCAGCACATTAGTTCACTTACTGGTTTTGAGGTTGCGGCTGGTTGGGGCTAAAATTAAGCTTCTAAAGCACAGCTGATCAGAGGGAGCAGCAATTAGAAAAGCAGGCAAAGCACGGAAGATCACTTCACTGGCGTTGGGGCTGAAATACAGCTTCTAAAGCACAGCTGATCATCAGAGGGAGCTCCAGTGACTAAAGCAGGCAAAGTGCAGAAGGGGTAAGAGAAGGCAGCAGCTGTTCCAGGTAGCCATTTTGGGCACCGTGCATCGTGTTTTCAGCCTCCAAACTCATTGTGTTTTCGGGTGGCGATTGGCAGCGATGTGCTTTAGCGATCCCTGCAGCCTTGAAGGGTTCTCAAATGGAGCATTTGAATGCTGAAAACGTGATGCGTGGAGCCCAAAAACACAAGCCATTTTCAGTGGCAATCTCTGCAGCCAAGAAGAGGACACGTGAAGCTGAAGGTTGGGGGTCAGAGGGTGTCCGGGGTTACATTCAGAGTATAAGACGCACCCAAATTTTCAGCCTCTTTTAGGAAGGAAAAAAGTGTGTTTTATACTCCAAAAAATATGGTAATTTTATTCAGTGTAAGAGAAGACAATGCTAAACCACTCCTGTATTTTATAGGGAGGAAAATACACAAGGAAAGAAATCAGCCAAATCGCTGATATTTCAGCGATTGGATGATATTGAAAGACAACAGAATCTGGCACTTGGTGCGGGAGTATGTTCTCCATTTTCTCTCGGTATTACTCCCCGAATGCACCCCCCCCCCAAATATCTCTCTACACTATCCTTTGTTAAATACAGGTTGGCCTTTCTAAAGGCACGTTTTAATGTGATCCCCTCGAATGTCCTAGATAGCAAGTGCTCGGGGTGTGTGAAATCCACCCACTGTTCATGTGACGGCCAATCTCCAGAATCATTGGCTCACATCGTATTTACATGCCCCCATTATCGGGAGGTAAGGTCAGAACTTATCTCTCCCATTTGCCAAAGATTTCCTGGATTATCTGAAAATCTTAGTCTTCGCTTCTTACTCCAAGATACCGATTCTAAGATTACACTAAAGGTAGCAAATTTTTTTGCTGCAGTCTTGGGATGTAAGAGCCGGGGGAAGGGACGGGCTGGACCCATTGACTGAGGTTAGCCTTATTGATCGCTAGCGGTTGAGTTAGTTGGTGGTTGTATAAAGTGCCGATGTGTGGATTTTATGCAAATTGTAATATAGTATTTTCTACCTATGTACAATTTTAATCGACTATAGTCCATATAGATTGAAGCTAAAAATTTAAAATACATGAACTGTGAGCCTGACGGAGTGGTTTCCACCACTGATCTTGTTGCCATTCTGCACTTCAGTCTGGTCATGTGCCAGCTATGTGTCTTGGATGTTTTGGGGTTTTTTTTTTTTTTTTTGGTCTATGACCGCAATAAAGTATGCTGATGCTGATGCACAAGGAGAGAAAATATATATTGATCAATATAGTGCTGGATAATGGTCCCCTCAGTTCTGATGGCACTCAACAAGCTACTGAGGAAGAACTGAGATCTTTCAAGAGTCGTCAGAATACTACACTTACTGGGTTTATAATATGGCTAGATTAAAGCTTTTGAAAAGTGTAGTTGCTGGTGTTGCCATCAAAAGAAAAACAATCCAAGTTGAAAATATAGTTTTACAGTGAAAACATGGACAATAAGACATATGGATATGAGAAAGCTCAACACAGTGAAAGATGAAATGAATCCTTATTCATTGGTGAACTGAAATGGATTGGATTGGGACACTGTCACTTAGATGATCGTTTTGTTTATTATTCAAGACATGAAAAATAAAGAAGGAATGTTGCTGCTTTCCGTGTCAGGACGGCTTTGGTAAACATAGTACTTGGTTACAATGCAGACAGTAAATTAAAATAATAATTGGACTTAGTGAACCAGCTTTTAATATGATGATTAGTCAAGTTTGTGCTCCAATTACTGATGCAGGAAAAAAAATCGAAGTTAATGAGTTTTATAGCAAAGTTCACTCTGAAATCCACAGAACATGCAAGCAAGTTGTGTTGCTTGTGGTCAGGGATTGGAAGGCTAAAGTGGAAATACTGAGGAGAAAATGAAGTTGTAGCATATGGTTTAGATGATAAAAATTAAGCAGAAAAATGACTTATTAATTTGATACAGTCTAATGATTTCTTCACTGCTAACAGTCTTTCAATAGCCTAAAGAACACCTGGACATTACCAGGTAGAGTACACATAAATCAAATTGACTGTATCATTGCTACTGTCCTGCTTCTGGTTTCAATTATACACTCACACAGTTGCTATGGAAATTAGCAGTTCACAGTGGATTGAGGAGAAAACAGCAGACAAGAAATGCAAACCAAAACAAAGTCTCTGAAACAAACTGGCCCAAGTGGTTTTGCTTTAACAGGAGCATGCAGAAGAATAGTCAAAATCCATTCCAGAGTTCCTAGATCAAAGTCAGGGCTGTCACTAGTCCAGAGGTCAGAATTTCATGAGCAAAATTCACACAGTCACATAAGACCTGGAGATGGACAGTTGATTCCAACAAAGAATCATGGATCAGGGCTACCTCTTAAATCAGGCCACAACCAATTATCTTAATCAAAGGTTTTATAAATCTGTAGAATAAGAAAGTAGTCAACAGACTAGGAGAGGTCAGTCTATATTCTAATGTCAAAAAAGGGAGACTTAACAGAGTGTACAAACTACATACAAGATCCTTAATTTCACATGCCAGCACATGCCAGCACAATAATCATCCCAATTGTAGGCCACATGGAAAAAGAGATGCCATAAATTTACAAACACTTTAAGAAAGATGAGGAGCATGATACATTATTACTGGTACTGGTAATTGAAAAAAGCCAAAAAATACTAAAACAAAGCTAATATATGCTTCATTGATTACAGAAAGGCCTTTGATTGTGTTAATCATGTCGAGAATGTGCTAAGAAAAATGTAATCCTGAAACATCTCATTGTTCTCATAAGAAAGCCATACATAAGTCAGGAAACCAAAGGCTAGATGGAGCAGGGTGACTCTTAAGTCATGAAATGTGTGTCACAGTGCTGTATACTATATTCTTATTTATGTACATCGGTTGCTAAATGTATATTAAGGGAAGCTAGATTAGAAGAAGGTATATGTGGTTTTAAAATTGGAGAAAGATACATCAATAACTTTCACTATGCTGATGACACTGTTGTGAGACTGAAAATAGAATTGACCTGGAAGCTCTTGTAATGAAAATTAAAGAGCACCATGAAAAAATTGGAAGTAAGATTAAATATTTAAAAAGATTTTAATATTTAATTCAATTAATATTAAATTTTACATCTATGTGTGTCTAAAATCAACAGCGGTTCAAACAGTAATTTCAAAATTAGACATAAAAATATAGGTTGATAGGATATAAAATATAAATTGATTACCTTATAGGGTAGATGCTGAGTACTTATGCCTCTCTTTCTCATAATTCCATTTTCTTTACAGCTGAATTTCAGAAATTGCGCAACTAAGCTGTTTCCCACTAATCTACTGTCTGTCTCCTTAATTGTTTTTCCTACACATCTCTATAAATAGATTCCAGCAACACTCACTCAATATGTACTTTAAGCTGAGGATTTCTGTTGCCTTGGAGATTTTCTCCCAGCTTTACCATGGAAGGTTAAGCTTGAATTAGACTGAATACTCTTTGGGGCAGAGAACAGTTTTGTGTTTAAAGAATGTACAAGACCAGTATAAAATGTATTCATGAGGTCACCACACCTAATTAGGCTGCTTAAACTTTATTGAAAAATAGGGAACCATCTCACATTGAGTCAGATCTTTAGTTTGACTAGTTTAATATTGGCCAATAGCAACCATCCTGGATATGGAAGAAGAACCCTTTGAAGTCCTACTGAGAGATTGATTGGCTCTGGGAATTGACTTTGAATTTAAATCAGCAAAAGCTGAACAACTGGCATTTGGGATGGGATAGATGGAAGGCAGAACTGAGATGGCAATGGGAACAGCAATTTCCCTGCTGAACTTCTTATGACATTTTATTTGTTTTTACTGGTATTCATGGGGAACTGCAGTATAAAAATGAGATTCAAAACTAATTTAAATCTCAAATTCCTTTAGCTCAATATATTCATAGTCATGATTGTGTGTACTATTTCAGAGAACTAAAACCTAATCCACATTGATTTCTGCTTTAAAATATAGTGTTGCTATATAATCTTTACTGCCGTTTTAGTAAAGATTTGAGTCCTCGCTTTTCCTATTTGCTTCCAAATTTGAGAACAGAATGCAAGACCATGTGATTAAATCAAAATAGAAAGTACGGTGGCCCTGGAAAGGTCACTTTACACAATCTAAGTAAGTCCACTTATTATATTAAAATTATCTAGGCCATCATCTTATTGCTATTATCTCCAGGGTATTTAACATTATTGCAAAATCATCCAAAAATAATGATACCACCAGCTATACTTGTTTAAGTTTAAACTATCGTATGTATAGTAGTACTAATAACAAATACAATTTAAGTCCAGTGCTAAGTGATAAAAATTTTGTGTGAAAGCACTTTTGTATTATTTTTTAACTAAGCTGAGAAAAATGTCTTTGCCAGTTAGAGGCCGTGCGGATCTGGATGGGGAGGAACAGGCTCAGACTCAACCCCTCCAAGACTGAGTGGCTGTGGCTCCTGACGGCCCGATATAGCCAGCGGACACCATCGCTGGCTATTGGGGATGAGATCTTACCCCCCTCAGAGAGGGCTCGCAACTTGGGTGTCCTCCTGGATTCACGGCTATCCTTGGAGGATAATATGACGGCCGTGGCCAGGGGGGCTTTTTATCAGGTTCGCCTGATCTCCCAGTTGCGTCCCTTTCTGGATCGGGATGCCCTGCGCACAGTCACTCACACCCTCGTCACTTCCTGGCTAGATTATTGTAATGCTCTCTACATGGGGCTCCCCTTGAGGAGCACCCAGAGGCTCCAGCTGGTCCAGAATGCAGCCGCGCGAGTAATAATGGGGGTGACTCGTCGTTCCCATGTAACACCCATCTTGCGCGAGCTGCACTGGCTCCCGGTGGTCTTCCGGGTGCACTTCAAGGTGTTGGTTACCACCTTTAAAGCGCTCCATGGCTTAGGACCTGGTTACCTACAGGACCGCATTCTGCCGCCGATTGCCTCCCACCGACCAATACGCTCCCACAGAGAGGGCCTCCTCAGGGTGCCGTCAGCCAAACAGTGTAGCCAAACAGTGATCCCCAGGGGGGAGAGCCTTCTCTGTGGGAGCCCCGGCCCTATGGAATGAACTGCCCCTGGACATACAAAGGATCCCCAACCTCCGTGCCTTCTGTCGTGCTCTGAACACCCTATTATTCCAGCAAGCTGGTCTGACAGGATAAAGGTTTTTTAAATTGGGTTTTGATAGGGGTTTTAAAATGATTTTAGTTGGATGTTTTAAATTTGGCCGAATGATTGAATTATTTTAATAAGCTTTTAATTTTTGTTGTATGTTGTTTTTACCATGGCTGTTCACCGCCCTGAGTCCCTCGGGAGAAGGGCGGTATATAAATATAATAAACTAACTAACTAACTAACTAGAATCATTTACTTTTGAACCTGAAGCTGAGTCTTTTAAAAATGGTTATCTGCTGCAGTTAACAGTTGATAATAAAACTGTTTAGCTAACAGAATGGTGACCATGCAGAATAATCATATGCCTTAATGCCATGATGGCAAAACTATGGCACATGTGCCCGAAGTGGCACATGGAGCCTTGTTGCCTGGCACGTGCGGCGTCACATGTTCCTCTTCTGTGTTTCTGCCATGCAAGCACGCGGAATGATCAGCTAGCCTTTTTGCAGGGTCCAGTGCCAGAAACGAAGAGCTGGTCTTCCATTTTTCTGCATGAGCATGCGTGCCAGCTAGCTGATCATCGCGTGCGCATGTGCACCAGAAATTTGGAAGAGTAACTGGCTGAAACCAGAAGTTCATTTTCCAGTGCACTCATGCACCCTGGGCAGCTCCACTTCCTGTTTGCAGCCCAGACGTGCGTGCAGTCTCTTTTTGGCGCTCGGTGCCAAAAAGGTTCGCCATCACTGCCCTCATGTATGCACCATCTTGAAAAAAGAAGCTTAGGTTCTGGGCACATGTATGTACTACCCATAAAATTGTAGTAGACTTGGAAAATAAATAAATGTGATGCAAAATGTCTATGGAGATTCTCAGTCATCGAGGTCATGATTGTCCCAATGGTGCTTTTTCAAAGGGCAACTGGACTTCGCTTTTCCTTGAAGATGTTTCGCTTCTCATCCAAGAAGCTTCTTCAGTTATGACTTCTGATTTCCCAGTAAGTAACTTGGAGGAGTCATAAATAAATGAAAGAGGTTTCAGAAATTCTAAGGAAAACAGTAGTAGGCAATTGAAGAGAAAGATAAAGGGGTTGTGACAGAGAGCATGGAGCCAACAAAGAAAGCAAAACAGGAGACTTCAAAAATTAAGGGGAGGTTGTCTCACAGTGGAGAGAGAGAGAGAGAAATAAAGTCCAATGAAACTTCGTCCATGGAACTCTGGATGCAAAAGTCTTGAGATAGGTAGCCTGTGGGACATGTTGTCATTGGGGAGAAAAGAGAGAAGCAAACATTTAGCCTGAAGATACAACGGCAAATAAGAAAAGAAAATGTTCTACCTACTTGCAGGCAGCCTGAGGAGATCAAAGGTAGTAAGACATAAGGCTTCCTAGTTAAGAGAGATAAAAAAAATATTCCTGGGGAGGGAAAGGCCACAGGATCATCTATTCAGCCACTTTGAAGAACATTTAATCCAAGTGTTAGATAAAATTGCTTGAATTTGCTAAGAGTTTGACTCTGACTGGACAGTCAAGGTGAAGAAAGAACAGTATTGCTTGGTTAGTTGGAAAGAGTTTGATTATATGACTCCTGAGGAAGTGAACAGGGTACTGTTCAGATCACCTGTACAGCTAGCAAAGCTGGTTAAAGCCAAGCTGCTCCTAGTTAGTAAAGGCCTTCCACTGAGTGAGTAAAAATCCTAAGGGAGATTACCTTGAGAAATATAGCCAAGAATCATTATATAAGTGAAGAGAAGTAAAACAGTCCTTAAATCCTAGGAAACAAGACAGTATTGTGTTTTTCTTGGATGTTTTCATACATTGTTTTTATTGTTTCTGTTTTCCACCTAGAGTCATTTGGAACCAAACTGTCTTACAAATACGATAAATAAACCATCCAACATATCTTTTTTAAAATTGAAAGAAATGAATTAAAAATAATTATTTATAATGAAAAACTGAGACAATTAGTGAAGGAGAAAAGGGGTGATAAATATGGGACAGACCATCTTTTGGTAATATCAAGAATAGATCATTGGGGTGGAAAAAGGACATGGAAGAAAAGGATGATGTAAAATAAATTAGAATGTAGAATGACTATAGGAAGAAAAAGTATGAGTTCTGTATGAAAAAGCATTAAAAATAGATTAATCTCACAAAAAGAATGAATGAAAATGAGAGATAAGGAATAAATGTGGAATTCTTACAGAGTGCCACATTACGTCTTTAGTAATGAAAAGTATAAAAATTTGCTAGATGGAATGAGAAAGTAAAAGCTCTTTGAATGAGAAAAAGATATGCCATTGGATAATTTTCATCCTATTTCCAGCTTTTATTGTGTTTTTGTGATGGTATTAGCAGCTTCAGAGGACCATGGATCTACCAGATCATTTGAAACCTTTTTTTTAGTTGGGTTTCAGACTTTATCATAACTGTGAGGCAGATGATCTCTTGTAGGACTTGTGAATGATTTCTGGGAGGACTGAGGTGGTGGTGATGCATCAGTCCTGGCTCTCCTTGATCTCTCAGTTGATTTTAGTATCATAAATCATGGATTTCTTCTGGCTCTGCTTAGATGCCTCAGGAGTGGGCGGCATAGTGTTGCAGCAATTCTCCTCTCTCCTCCAGGCCTGATTTCAGTTGGTTTGATGTGGGGGAGAAGTTTTGTCCCAAACTACTATTTTGCCAGGTTATTTGGGACTCTACTCTCTCACCACATGATATATAGACGCAGCCATTGGGTGAATTCACTCTCCCACACATGGCAGGTATCCTTAGTAATGTTATCTAGTGATTCCATCTTGGTTCTTTTCAGTGTCTGTGTCAGGGTTCCAAGTAATAGATCCATATCAAGCAAAACTCCAAGGCAAGTAGATTCCTCAAAGAATAGCTTTATTGGAAATATCATATTGGCACATATCTGGTGAAAATCAACTCTGAAATGTCCCACGGTTTTTCACCTAATTAAAAGTAAATCAACCCCAAACAATCAGTCATATAGTCCAATCAAGGCACTTTCTGATGGTCTGGTGGCATCACTCCCCCTTCCTCCGACCAGGTGTGAGAATATTCATGGTTCTCAAGAGAAAGTATTTTATTTTGACTACACAACTACAGCTATCTCTAATCCCCCCTCCCTATTTCTATGACTCCCTATCCCTCAGGTCTAGTGTGGCAGCACTGAAGCTCCAACCTGGCTTCGACCAGGCCAGCTTCAGGGTTGACAGTCTGGTTGTTGTGGATGGAAAAGAATAGGCTTAGGCTTAATCCTGGAAAGAATGCGTATCTGTGACTAGATCTGGTGATTTCACATCATTAATTGTAGATAGGGTAAATTTGTCTTGTGTGCCATCTTGTTTACTAGTTTCTGGAAAAGAGGTCCTATTCAAAGTTACTTATGACTTGGTCACCTTCTGTTTGGATTGCTTATGTAATATGCGGTATATATGGCTGCCTTTGAAGACCACTCAGGACCACTCCATCCATCTAAAAAACAGTGATGCAAGGAATTATGGGTACATCATGTTAAGACCTCTACTTTGCAAGCTGTGCTGACTTCTAGTAAGCTTCTGGGTATAATTCAAAATGCTGGTTCTTACCTAGGTTATTTCAGGGATGCCGAGCTTCAGTTATTTTGACCCACCTCATAAAATCTGTCAGTGTGGCCATGGTCTAAGTCTTCTTCATGAAACATACTCATTTGATGGATCCCAGGAGTTGTTCCTTCTCTGTCATGACACATCTCTTATGGAAAAGCATTTCCCTGGGGATCTAGATAGCCTGGACTTGCCAAATTCCACAATAGGAAGAATATCCTTATTGTTCCCCTATACAAAGGGAAAGGAAGAAAAAGTCAGTGCAGAAAACAGAGTGGAAAAATTGGGGAACTGTAATGTGGGAGTTTTCTTGTGGTGATGTTAGAATGCTTGTGGTATTGTTAAATTCTGGTTTAACATTGGAAGTACATGTACTTTTGTATTGAGATTATGTCATATTTTTAACAAGAATTCAAATTATTTATAGCATGTGGAATGAGAAGCATGGCTCTGAATATTTCCCTTTGTTTTTTCCTGAGTGAACAATTATACAGTATACACAGAGAAAAAAAATAGCACAATAAGAGATTACTGAACATGGAAAAATGGATACAGAAAATGTAAATATATGCAAATATTGATGGAAAGGTTAAGGTTTATTAAGAGGAATGAATGCTTGTCAATTGAAGTGAAAATCGTGGTGTGTAAGAGATGTTTCTGCCCCGGTTGTTATATGGAAGAGCTGAACATGTCATGGGAAGATCATAGTGAGCTGACTGCAGTAGGAATCATTTACTTAAGAAGTAGTTATGGTCAAGAATGAGTGATGTTGAATGAATTTGGATTGAATACAAAAGTGGCTGAGAAAAAATACAATGAGATATTTTGGTCCTATAAAGGGAATGAGTGAGGAAGGATCAATAGAAGAGAATCAGGAAGTAAATGGGATTGGCATGACAGGGAATCAGAATGAAAAGAAATGTGTGAGGAACAGATGACAAGTTATGAAACTATGGTGGATAATGTTGATGAGCTCCCAGAAAGAAAGATGGAAAAGAAATTCATAAAATACAAGATATGTAGTGATGTATGGATGTGATGGAAAAAAGATTGGTTTGTAAGAATCAAAGGTATGGGAAAGGAGAATGAATGATCTCTTGCCTTTTTCTTATTCCATTTCTGCCCATTTTCCTATGCCCTGCAAGGGAATAGCAAGGGATGTAGGAATCAGTGGTGAAAGCCTACTGGTTTGCACCGGTTTGGGCGAACCGGTAATGATAAAATCTACCGGTTCAGTGAACCAGTAGTAAAAAAAAGCTACCAGTTGGTCCAAACCGGTATTTCCAACAATCAGCTGTGCCATGTGATTTATATTTGCTAGAAAGCAGGAAATCCTGCTTTCTAGCAAATCTAAATCACGTAGCACAGCTGTTCCCCCCTGTTACATACCTTCTACTTTCTTACCTACTTACCTTCAAACGGCTCATTTCTTCATGCAAAGCGTGCGTTTGGTGCACACTGTGCATGCATGGGCAGCGAACCAGTGACGACTGGCAGAGATTTCACCACTGGTAGGAATGTACATAATTCAGCAAAGTTATAATTTTAGTTCTATGTCATCGAAAGAATGGACAATTTTTTAAAAATTTATATATAAAACTGTTGTAGCAAGTCTAATTCAAGGCTGTCAATCCTTTATAACAGAGGTCCTCAGCTTTTGGGCCTGGATTGGTATCAGTCTTTTGCCTTTTAGGAACTGGGTCTCAATAACTGGAGGTGACCATCAGGTGAGCGAACGAAGTTTCATCTGTATTTGCAGCCACTCCACTAGCATCATTGCCTCCGCTCCACCTGAGATCATCAGGCATTTGACTCTCATAGGAGTATGAACCTTAGTGTAAACTGCTCGTGTGAGGGATCTGGATTGCACATTCCTCTTCCTCTCTCCCCATGGTCTTTAGATAAATTGTCTTCCACAAAATTGGTCCCTAGTGCCACTGCTTTATTAGACTAGGCTAGCTTCTTTGAAACACATTCGAGAAGCAGGTGTTACAAGATATATTACCTTTCTGAAGGATTTCCCTAAAAATCCTTTCCTCTTGACTTCTGCTGATTGGAGGACATGAACCTACCCCATTAAATTACAGAAAAATAGAGTCGTATTACCTCTTTTTGTCAATTTTAAAGCTTCTGTGCTGCAACTACTCCCTAAGATGACCAGAAATGAGTCCAGAAATTAGTTTATTTCAATGATAACACCAACACTTTGGAATTACCTCTCCTGGGGAGAAAGTAATCTTACTTTTGCTGATGGTCTTTCATTAACTAGTGAAAACAAGCTTTTCCAGTGGAGCTTTGAGGATTGATTATCACCTTTATAATTAGCTAGTTTCTTTTGTGTGTGTTTGTGGGCGCACCTTCAAGTCAGTGTCGACTGCCTGTGCAAATCCCTCCAGTTTTCTTAGAAAAGTTTTTCAGAAATGATTTGATATTGTCTCTTTCCTTAGGGCTGAAAGAAAGTGACTGTCCCAAGGTCACCCAACAGGCTTTGGATCCAAGGCAGGACTAGAACTTACCGTTTCCTGGATTCCAGTCTGATGCCTTAACCACTAAAACAAATTGCTTCCTAGCTAGTTATTAGTATTTATCAATTTATTATAATTTGTTATTTTTGTTTTTTGGGATTTTTTACTTTAGTCTTGGGGTGTTTTTCTTTTGTTTAGACATCATATTTACCATATATGTCTTTTTTTTAATGGTATATTATTTTCCTCTTATACATAGAAATCAGGAAGGACAAACATAAGCAAAATCTTGGAGCCCCAGAAATATGTTAGGCTCTCTAATTCACATGAGAATGAGCAAATATAATTCCATGTATCTAGAAGGTGCCAGACTAGGAACGTTGGCTATACATTTGTTTTTTGTGCTGCTGTGGGCTAGATGAAATGAATCCAGCTTCATGAATAGGTTTGGTAGCATTAAGGGTGAAAAGACTGAACATTGGAAGTCCTTGATTCATTGGATAATGACACATTGAAAGGTGACTTGGCATCAGGTCTTTGTTGTTTTTAATCTATTTAGTTTTATAGATTTAATATGGTTTTATATGTTGCTTTAACTTTTGATTGGGAGCTGTACAGCATTGGTTGGAAGATGGACAGCTGTATAAAATGTTATAAATAAGTAATAGCAATAGCAGTAGCAGTTAGACTTATATACCACTCCATAGTGCTTTACAGCACTCTCTGAATGGTTTACAATGTCAGCATATTGCCCCCAACAATCTGGATCCACATTTTACTGACTTCAGAAGGATGGAAGCTGAGTCAAGCTTGAGCCAGTCAGGATTGAACTCAAGCTGTGGGCACAGTTAGCCTGCGATACTGCATTCTAATCACTGCAGCTCATAAACAAATAAATTCAGATTTCACTAATTACAAGTATGAACAAAGTCAATGATTATTTTCTCAAGCTATATCTCCCCAATAAGGGTTAACCAGTTGACCAGCAGTAAACCCATGCCAGCTAGTCATGTGTTCCTTTCCCAGGGTCTTCTCATTTATTTCCTTCTGCTCCACCCTGAATTGTGAAAGTCATAGAAATATTGTTCATCTGAATGCTCTAAACATTGTGTCATTATACTAACAAAAGGGGAGGTAGCAATAAATACCTTGTTTTTCTTTTCTTTCTTTTGGTTGCTAATTGAATATAAAATATGTTTTATTTATAATAAATATTTTTAAAAAATTAAAAATATGGCATAAGGATTGGATATAAGGCTCATTGACTGCTAAAATACACATTGCTATCACCAACCTTGTATATGACAGTTCTCACAGGAGCTGGAAAACGTCCGTATGATTAAGTGTAAACTGAATGCTGTCCTCTGTTACCAAGCGTTAATAAACCATCCACTTAACAGTAGGGGAATTTTCATCAAGCTTGAGTACCTCTTCAACTTTTTTTATATTTAATGGTATATGCGAATATATTATTTGAAAGTATTCAGGAGTCAAACCATAAAGCTGGACATTATTCCAAGATTTATCCAAGGGGATATAAATTAGTTAGGAAGGTTTCAAACAAGCTGTTCTTGTTAACCCTAAGTCCCCGCGGATTGGCCTCCAGTTTGGAACTTTTAAAATTCGATGAAGTTCAATTGGATTATGCAAAAAGCGCCACAGGACAAAAAAAATCTCCTTGGATCTCTAACAAGACTGCTATCCTTAATTAAATAATTTGTTCAAGTTAATGAGTGCTTCTGGTAATATTATAACTGACCCCAGCACCAAGTCTTCTTATTTATTTACTTATTCATTAGATTTATATGTTTCCTTCTTACCTTCAGGAGTTAAAAATGGACATTGTGCTTTTTCTTCCCATTTTTCTTCATAGAAGCAGCCTGTAAAGTGTAACAGGGAAAGAGTGACTCAAGGAACATTCAGAGCTGAGACTTCAGTCCGACTCAGTTGCTAAGACGCTGAGCTTGTCAATCAGAAAGGTCAGCAGTTCAGCAGTTCGAATCCCTAGTACAGGTCTCCTGCGTGAGCAGGGGGTTGGACTAGATGATCTCCAAGGTCCCTTCCAACTCTGTTACTATTACTGACTTGCCGAGTTATTGCCCATGATTCAGGCTCTACAATGTTCTATGTTTCTTTTTATTTTTATTGAGTGAACAGCCACACGTCTGGAAAGGAGTTCAGGATTAAGCCCATTTTTTTCTTATGCTGATGGATCCACTGGGGTTGGGGTCTGCAGGAAGTCAAAAAAAAAACCTCAATAGTGCAACCATGATCCTATGATCAAAATCATTACCTGAGGGCAGGACAAGAAGCAATGGATGGAAACTAATCAAGGAGAGGAGCAACCTAGAACTAAGAAGAAATTTCCAGAAGTTATGAATTCTCCAATACTGGAAGTTTTTAAGAAGAAATTGGACTGAGATTTGTCTGAAATGGTATAGGGTTTCCTTCCTGAGCAGAGAGTTGGACTAGAAGACCTCCAAAGTCCCTTCCAACTCTTCTCTTCTCTTCTCTTCTCTTCTCTTCTCTTCTCTTCTCTTCTCTTCTCTTCTCTTCTCTTCTCTCCTCTCCTCTCCTCTCCTCTCCTCTCCTCTCTTTTCTCCTCTCCTCTCCTCTCTTCTCCTATCCTATCCTATCCTATCCTATCCTATCCTATCCTATCCTATCCTATCCTATTCTTTGTTACATATGTTGCAACATATATAAAGAAGGTGGAGCTTGGATCTCATGGTTGTGGTTGTCATCTTGACTTTGCAGGCATCTCTTGTGTCTACTGACTTTAAAACCCTCTTTGCAGGCATCTCTTGTGTCTACTGACTTTAATCTATGTAGAAGTCACTTCTATATGTGAAGCGACATTTGCGCAGAACTGGATATGCAGAATTTTCCACCCATTTTAATCCCGTGACACTGTAGTCAGTTTTTCATATAATTCATACGTGAATATTTATGGAGGCCCCATTAACTAAAGATAGGATTGTTAGTATTGGTGAGAGTTTGGCAAACAGGAATGAAAGAACTATAGCTAATGGATATCTGCCTATAGTTTCAAAAATATTTCTTTGACCTCTTCACTACCACAAAGGAGAATCAACTTGGTCATCCCAATCTTAATTACAATTCCATTCATAATTTAGATATACAGCAATCATTCTAAGCGAAATATAAATGAATTTCAAAAGTCTATTGGCTATCAATCATGTTTCTTTTTTCTCCCTTAGTTTAGAAGAAGAACACGGCTCAATGCACACTGATATTATTTATTGTAAATTAAGTAGTGGTAACATTTCCTCCTATTCGGGTGTTTTTATTGAGTCAACAATATTGAATCATCAAATTTTCTCATATTCACTTGAGCCTGTTTCCTTTTTCCTTTAAAAAAAAAAATAACAAGAGTTTCACAGATGTTCTTTTTAATTAAAAATTGTTTTCCCGAATAACATTTTATATTTCCTGGATTTGCTACTTGACTGGAAACCACAGCTGATCCCAGCAAGTAAACTTGTATTTATAACCTTTATGTTAAGTCCTATTTAAATAGTGCAACACATGTTCATTGTTGCGAAAAAAAATTAGCTTGTTTTATGATGAAACCCTTCTGTATAGTTAGAAATGGGGGAATGCTGAATAAAGACAAATAAACGTACAATCATTCTAGATAATTGCCTAAAAGGGGATTAATCTTTTCTGTATGGGAGTGCATTTGTTTTTTGACAGTTTGGTAAAGCTTCTGGATTAAGAACAATTGCAACTGGTGAGTTGAATTGCATTTTACTGATGCTTCAGTAGGAAAAAAAAAACATTCTGAAAAGAAGTTTGTTGTGGACCTTTGTTCACAGTCATTGCCAATCATCTGACTATCCTCTAACATAATGACAAAACCTAATGCATTTTATATATATATATTGAGACTGCCATTGGACCGTGTCAAAATAAAGAGAAAACACACTATAGTGTTAGTACATCTAAAGATGACCCTAACTCACCTATATGCTGGGGACAAAATGAAGGCAACTTCACGGGGAGAGTTTTTTTAAAAAATGGATTACTAGAGCATATTTATGATATGTCCATGTGTCAAAGAGCCTATAATTGTAACTGGATATAACTGGCATTCACTGGGTTCAGTGAATAAGTACAAAGTGTTCCCATTCCTGAAGTTTTATTTCAATTTTTTAATACTCTATGGCTTGGCTAGCTGGCTTGCTTTCTGCTCATTAATGTTGCTTGTGTATGTTCTGAAGAAGTTCTACTGAGTTCTAGTTCCTTTCAAAAAAATTAAATATTATTTTAAAAAATAACATTTTATTTTTAGAAAGGAAGACACAATTCAAAATAATGTTACAAAATAACAGTTTGAAGCAGTGGTGGAATTCATTCTTTTTTAATACCGGTTCTGTGGGCATGGCTTGATTGGATGTGGTGTGGCTTGGTGGGCATGGCTTTGTGGGCATGGCAGGGGAAGATTACTGCAAAATCTCCATTCCCACCCTACTCCTGGGGGAAGGATATTGCAAAATCTCCATTCCCACCTGATTTGCTGATTCTCCAAACTACTCAAAATTTCTGCTACCGGTTTTCCAGAACCTGTCAAAATAGCACCCCTGGTTTGAAGTCTTCCTTCCAATTACATCTCATATATGTTAAGAGTGAAGACAGATGTAAGTATAAACATGATTATGAATTCAGAAAATGGGGACAAATAAATGGGGACAGTAGGACAGGGACGGTAGGCACGTAGGTGCGCTTATGCACACCCCTTACAGACCTCTTAGGAATGGGGTGAGGTCAGAAGTAGATCATCTAAGGTTAAAGTTATAGGGATTTGGGGATGTAACCACAGAGTCAGGTAGTGCATTCCAGGCACTGACCACTCTGTTGCTGAAGTCGTATTTTCTGCAATCAAGTTTGGAGTGGTTTACCTTAAGTTTGTATCTATTGTGTGCTTGTGTATTATTGCGGTTGAAGCTGAAATAGTCATTGACAGGTAGGACGTTGTAACAGATAATTTTGTGTACTACACTTAGGTCAGATTGAAGTAGTTCTAAATTGTCTAAGCCCAAAATTTCAAGCCTGGTAGCATAAGGTATTCTGTTGTGAGCAGAGTCAAATCAAATGAGCCAACTCAAATGAGCCCATTCATTTTTGTGGTCCTTTATTACCAGGAATGGGGACAGCTGTTTGTAAGATATTCTGTTTCAGACAGCATAGCTTGTTCTACCTTCTATGCTATTCACCTTGAATCAAAGCACAGACGGGCTCCTTTGCTCCAGGCAAGAAAATGTCTTGAACTCACCCAGGGCCTTTGTGATGTTTACAATTCTCCAGATCTTCCTGATTGGAGTTTTAGCCAACCTTCATATATATAAAAGGTTAGGGTTTGTGCGATTATGTCTTTTTGGCAGTATTCGGTTAGTGGAGGGATGTCTAAAACTGCTAGGTCTCTTTGGGTACCCTTCACACCATGGTCACCATGTGAACAGCATGCTAATATGAGTGTGTTTCGGAAATGTTCCATAGCTTCTCTGCAAAGGGTAGAAGCCCTTAAGGGGATAGTGGGAAGGAACAGTGAACGAACAGTCTTGCAATGAATTCTAATGTGCTGTACTTAAAAGGTATTGGAGTGTCTAAATGTGGACATAACTTGAAAATAAAATGGCCTGTGTTAAGAGAGGTATTGCAATCTACTTAACAGCCAGGAGTCTGAACTCTCTGTTTTTTTTTTTTTAATTATTATTATGGAACTAATTCCACGCACAGCAGGCTTTTCTAGCAAAGGACACCTTGCTCTCTACTTGCTTATGGCACATGTAGGGTAATCTACATAATATGGATAATCAGTCTGGGGTATTATATTGTATTCTTTCTTCATCTAGAAAAAAAAGAAAGGGCTCTGCTGCATAGAAATAGTTCCACACGAGAATGAAGGAGTCTGAGCTTGGACCATCTCTTTTTTTCCATCAAATCATCACGTATAGATAAAGTGGCTGCTTAGACATTACAATTCAGCAGCAGCCCTTGCTAAAAGATATACTCCTGAACATATGCTGAAAGCTTACTGAGTAATTAAGTAAATCGTCACATTAAAAAGAAAAGCAAGTGTTGTCCGAGATGTAGAATATGGGCTTAGCCCAACTATCAATGAGTTAGAGCAGACATTTGTTGCATTTGATGTTTATTTGGAAATACATGAAGATAGAAAAGCCCCATTGCTACAACCCAGGTGGGATGAACTACAGCCAGGTGAAGAAGAATCACAGGGACAGTATGAGAAGACCCTCTTTCTCATGTCTTTCTCTCCATCTCCACAGCTCAGAGATGATGCCATCTCCAATAAAGTCAAGGTGTATGGTAGAATTAATGGCCAACGTAGGACACCCCAGAGCTGTTAATCAATAGTTTTCAAAATTTCTAGTCAGAAAACTTTGTGAACTTTGTATAGGTATTCTAGAAGTTGGTAGCTGGAGAAGTTTAGCTTATCAACCTGATCACTTTGATTCTCCAATCATCTGTTCTACTTTCAAGTCTTGTTAAATCTCTCTAATACAACACAGTCCTTTCAACAGTTCCAAAGAGGCTCCACATCCATTTGCACTATTCAGGTGACCCTGATGACACTGATAAACCTCCAAGTGCTTCAATCATCCACTAAAAAGTTACAAATGACCAGCTGTCTGCAAGGAGTATAAATCCTTCCATTCTCCACCATCCAGTCAGAGCTGAAGAAGCTTCTTGGATGAGAAGCAAAATGTCTTCAAAGAAAAACCAGAAAGCCTCTTGGAAAAATACTTTTGGGACATCCTGGAAAAAGAGACTTTTGATCTTTGACCTCCTCCTCGTTCCAAAATATCTCTTCACAATTAAATCCAAAGCACTGTGTATACTTAATAGAATCCCTACTCATTTTAACAATATTATACACATACAGGTGGAATATTTCTTTTACTAAATACATTTTTAGCACATCATCTTCTCTGCTTGCCTGGAAATAGCAATCACTAAAGGCTCTTCCAGGTATTAATCATGTGAAGGGTTTTTCTCCAGTATAGGAGCCCATGGGAAGTCCTGAGGGTCATTCAGTGTCTCTAGCCTGACCTCTGATATTAACTGGAAGAAATTATTATTTATTTAAAGGCATCAATAATGCAGTTGAGCCTAATGGGGGGGAAGCATGTTTGAAATAGAAGATGATAATTTTTTCTTCTCTGTTTCTTATACTTTTTGTCTACATGAATAGAAATTGTGAGGAAAATGTGGCACCATTTAATGAGACACAACTAACACAAATCACAGGAGTGTAAGAATGCTATTATATGACACTTGTTGGCAATAGGCCTAACCCTAACTCTAATCCTATCCCCCAAAACGGGGCCTAATTTGCTCAGGTCTTAGTTTAGCCTTAATTTGGGGGATCCTATATACATAAAGAGCCTCTCTGCTAAAGACATGTTTCCTCAGTGCAAGGATGAGGAGAAGGTAATAGCAAAAATGGTATTAAGATAATGAAAATGCCTTCCTTACCTAGACACCCTAACACAAAGTGCCTAATACAAGGTTGGGTTATACTGTGTGTGCATATTCCAGGTTGCTAGGTGTCCACTATTTGAGCGGACAGTCCGCTTTTTTCACATTATGTTCACTATTTTTTTTCACAAAATAGTGGACATTTTTTTATTTAAAAGCTTTATGATGAAATGGTACGTAATCTAAAGCTGTACAGTCTAAGAGAATAAGGATAGGAGAATCGCGTTTTGTCTTTTTTTTCATAAGTTAGAATGAGACAAAGATCGAATATCCATTGAACTCGATTCTCCGAAAAAATTAATGATGAGATTAAAATAAAAATATATTAAAAAATTATGTACAGTTCACATTTTTTAAATGTATTGTAGCTTGTGTCGACTGACCTAAAATGGCATGTTAAAATGTTTGTAAGAAAATATATAATTTAATTGTAATTTTTTTTAAAAAAATTTACTACTTAACCTCCCCCCCCCACCCCGCTTGTCCGCTATTTTTTGGAAGCAGACCTGGCAACCCTATGGATTTTGTAAAATGACGAAGACATTAGAAACCAGAATTTTACCACTAGATTTTACATAGTGTATGGATGAGCTCCCAATTATGTCAAACATGGCTCTCGTAGAAACTTCTTCTGCATATTACAGCAAGTATATTTTTCATTATTTAACTTACTTTTAAAAGCAGCATTTCTCCCCATCTCACCCCAGACCTCATTTGCAAGTACCTATTTCTATATCCATATGTCAAATTCCTATTTGCGGTTTCACACCTCTGTAGCACAAAATAATTTCATTAAAGGATTTGGTATAAGAGCATACAGAAAACAGAATGGAATTTACATCATGTTTATGTTCATACTGTATTTTTATCTAATATCCCTGAGGATTTCATTAGCTGGATCTTGAATTCTTAATTCGGATCATTTATAAAAGTGTTTAATAAAACAGCACTTTAACTTGAAGCTCTAGGATGTCCATTGGATAACTTCCCCCAAAGTATTGACCATGATTTGTTTATTTAAAGTTCAGAGAGCAATTTTAAGTATGAATTACCCTCCACCCATTGTTAACACAGAGCCTTTTTTCTGTCATTAACCTTGCAATCTGACTTCAGAATGATTAGGTTAATGGCGTATGATTTGTTCCCCATAAATCTACGTAGTTAATTTTTCATGGTTCCATTTTCTTAGAGATTCATGTAGGTCTTTTTGATTTAATGATGATAGCGCCAGCAGCCAGTTCAATATGGGATGCCAATTTCAGAGTATACTTGATTTGTTGCCCTTAGAGAATGAAAGACATCAAGGAGAAAAGCAGATGCAATTTTTTTGTTGAATATTTATTTAAATAAAAAGGAATGCAGCAGTTTCGGAGAGAGTACAATGATTTAATCTGAACAAAGCTAATTTAGACATGGGGAATAGAACCAAATCTGTGGAGTTCATTTTATGGCACTTTCTGGGATAAGATTTAGTGAAATTTAGAAGGTATGACACTCTGACAGGGATTATTGGAGCAATCTGTGCATGTAGGGCAGATATCAAAGTTAAATGAAAATGTCATAAGAATCAACAATCCTGGTCTGAAAAGAGTTCTGATTGAATGATAGAAGATCAATAATCATACCCACCACCAGATAGGTGAAAAAAAGTAATAAGAAGCAGATTCTACATTAGGTGAGAATTTTCTTGTTCCTTTTACTTTTAGAGTTCTTTGTAATCCCTGTCTATGGTTCAAGAAGTATAGAACAAAGCACTTAAGGAGCTATCCCTGACGTATTCTAATAGGCACACCCAGTGGTGGGATTCAAGTAATTTAACAACCGGTTCTCTGCCCTAATGATTTCTTCCAACAACCAGTTTGCCAAACTGCTCAGAAAGTTAACAACCAGTTCTCTGGAAGTGGTGCGAACTGGCTGAATCCCACCACTGGGCACACCAAGTTCTTGTCCTTCCAATTAGACCATCAGAATAAGGGAAAAATCCTGCAGATCCATCATAGCAAGTCTTGCAGTCTGTCCCACAGATTGCTACTTTTGATGGCTCAGCCTCCTACGCTGGTTCTTCAGAATGCTAGCTGTGCTGTAGAACTACTAAATATTTATTGACAATGCTTCTGTTTTCCAGGCTGGTGAAAACTTTGGGGAGTAGCATCATATCAAAGATCACAATTCATCTGCAGGGGACCCAGATAAAAAGAGATAAACTCTGATGTCTTCTAATAAGCATTGCCCATATGAAATACACATGCAACTTTTATTTGTTTGAAATGCTTTCGAAAGCAATAAAAATATAGTTTTTCAGAGGACCAAATTTATTTATTTTATTTATTTTATTCAATTTGTATACCGCCCTTTTCCTAGTGGACTCAGGGCGGTGCACAGCCAGAACTAAAACACATACCAATACAAAATTTAAAATTATTAAAAGAATTACATAACTTTGGCCCAAATTTAAAATAATTCAAATTAAAACACATTGACAATTTAAAAGCTAAAAAACTAAAAAAAAAAAAACTAAAGAAGGGGGGGGGGGTTCACGCCAACCCTGCTTGATGGAAAAGAAAAGTTTTCAGGGCACGGCGAAAGACCCGGAGATCTGATATCCTTCGTATCTTCGGGGGCAAATCGTTCCAGAGGGCAGGAGCTGCCACAGAGAAGGCCCTCCCCCTGTGGGTCGCCAGCCGACATTGCCTGGCTGATGGCACCCTGAGGAGTCCCTCTCCGTGGGAGCGTACTGGTCGGTGGGAGGCTATCGGCGGCAGAAGGCGGTCCTGCAAATACCCAGGTCCTGCCAGATTGATAAAGACAGACCTAGGTATGAAGATTCATTCAATTTGTAGGGCATTGTGTGAAAGTGGGATTGTTTTCAGAATGCAATGTGGGTGCTGGAGGGGTTGGCAGATAAGCTTTTAAGAGGGAAAATGAAGCACATCAAATCTAAATATGATATCCAAATTTTTATAAATGGAATCTACTAACTGGTTATTTTTTCTTTTACATTCTACTCTGGAAATTATTCATATAATGCTGCTTTCAGTTAATCAAGCTGCAGCAATATTTATGTGCTCCCTATGATGCAATAGGGATTTTTTAGTTCACTTTTAGAAAATAATCATGTCCTCAAACCATAATAGTCTCACAGTATTTGTTTAAATGTACAAGGAGATTAAACTATTGCTTCACAACCAGCAGGGGGAGCACTAAACATTATTTTGGGGAACTAAATAAAAGTTGGGTGTCTTTAAACAGTTGTGTTTCTGTTATCAAGTCGATCTGTTTGTTGTGGCTGATGCTGTTAAAAATTTTGGTGATAACAGTATTAGTATTATAAGAAGGAACAATATTCCTTTGTGAAAGCATGGCTGACTGCAGCAACTGGAAAGTGGGCTTGGGAATAAGATCAAAATGAAATCATGATATTGGGAGTCACATTATGCTTTATGGTGATGAGGTTTTGGGACCGTGTCCTTTCCTGAGCATACCCATTCAACAGAGTAGCTTCTTCCTCAAAGTTTTCAGGTAGGGAATAGGTAGCATTCAATCTCCTTGGGTCATTAGGTGGTAACAAGTCCTTCCATGGATCTGTATGACTAGGACACCAGTATTTTATTTATTTATTTATTTATTTTATTTTATTTATATACTGCCCTTCTCCCGAAGGACTCAGGGCGGTGAACAGCCATAATAAAAACAATGTACAAAAATAGAATTTAAGAGCAGATTAAAATAATTAAATCATGGGCCGAATTTAAACTCTCATTTTAAAACCAATTTTAAAACCCCATTAAGACCAAATTAAAATCATTTATCCCATCAGAGCGGCTTGCTGGAATAACAGGGTCTTCACTGCACGACGGAAGGCACGGAGGTCGGGGATCCTTCGTATGTCCGGGGGTAATTCATTCCAGAGGGCAGGGGCCCCCACAGAGAAGGCTCTCCCCCTGGGGGTCGCCAGTCTACATTGTTTGGCTGACTGCACCCTGAGGAGGCCCTCTCTGTGTGAGCGTACCGGTCGGTGGGAGGCAATCGGTGGCAGAATGCGGTCTTGTAGGGTTTTGTGGGTTAAAACCTCTTATAGTCTTTAATCCTAACATAACATGAAATCATTACATACCTAGAGGTATGTAAAAGGGGGTGGGATCCTACCGGTTTAACAACCGGTTAGCTAAGCGCGTGCCGGCAAGGAAAATAGTTGAGGCATGGCAATCCACTCTGCTGCGCCGATCAGCTGGGCTTCGGAAACGAAAATATAGGTGAGTATAAAACAGGGGTGGGAGGGTGGGCCCACTTCAAAATCAGAGTGAACCAGCTCAATCACGGCTGATAGTCAGAGCTAACGGTTCACCTGAACTGGTCTAAACCGGTATAAACCCACCATTTATGTAAAGAATTTTTAGATTCTTATTTACCCTAAGAGTTCAATTCTCACCAGGCTCAAGGTCGACTCAGCCTTCCATCCTTGCTAAGGTGGGTAAAATGATGACCCGGTTGTGGGGGCAATAAGCTGACTTTGTATAAAATATACAAAAGTATGAAGGCTATTGCTTAACGCATTGTAAGCCACCCTGAGTCTCCAGAGAAGGGCGGCATATAAAAATAAATAAAAATAAAAAATAAAAATAAAAATAAAAAAAAGAGATGTGTAATCTTCTAGAGAATTGTTCTAATCCAGTTCTGTTGGAACTCAAGTGATGCCCTGAGCACCCGGGCCCTTCTAAGTCTTCCAAATACTTAGTAAAGATAAACCATCTCTATATTTATGGTTTACCTCAAAAACTGACCATTCATAACTACATAACAACATGTTCTAATACAATAATCAAACTAATATTTTAAAATATTATTTACATAGCTGTGTAAATTTACAAAGTTGTGAAACAAAACTGCATAATTTAAAGAAATCACAACAACAGAGCTATAACATTAGATATATAGGTTTATTTTTTCATACTATTTTAATTTTCAAGAAGCTTGAATTGTTTTGCTATCTGCAGCTCTTCTTTTATATATAATCTGAAAGAAGCGCATGTGTAGCAAACAATTATTTTGTCTTGATACTTCCTTCCCCTTAAAGCTTGTACTGGATAGTCAATTTTCAATAGAGCTGTTTTTTCTGCCCTCATATCTGGGAATCTCTCCAGAATATTGATTTATGCATTGGGCCTGTAATGTGGTGTCTGTGGGCATTAATGTGACTATAAACATCACACTGTTTTATTTATTTAATTAAAGATTCTGCAATTACCAATAAAAAACCCAACAACAACCCCAGTGAAAATTCTGACATGCTGTAAAGCAAAACACTAAACCTCAGCATAATTTTATCTCCTAACAATATTTTTGGGCCCACGTAGACATTTTTTTTTTAATTGACAGAATCTCTGCAATTGTAATAGTATGTGAGAATGACCTTGGGTGATGAGGGGAAGAAATACTGCCTAGGGAACAATCAGATCCAAGGGGGTGGGGGTGAGAGCCCATAAGTGGATAACAGGCAAAGAAAGAAATCTGGAAAGAATCTACTGAACTTATCAGGCAGTATATTGTGTAGTTTCGCACTTGTAAGACTGATGTCAGCTTCCCAAGTTGACTAGATGATAATCATGATAAGATGAGCTCATTCTACTTTATTGTAAGACTACATCAACAGAATCTTGCAAATCTGAAAATCACAAGTAAGCATAGGTGATTCCCAGTGTTCACTGGAAGAGCCATTTTGTGAAAATACCCATTGCTGTCTATTTTCTTAAATGCTTAGAGTGTGCTGTAGGATAATGAGGCATGAATCTAATGGAGCATGAGCTAGAACCATTATTACTGCCTTGTGACAGTAAGGGAAGGGAAGTGTAAATACTTTTCTGTCCTCTTTGAATTTGCAGATAATCATCCGGCTGCTGTGTTTTGAGTAGTCCAGTTCCTTATGGAGAAGAAAGGGTTGGAGTCTGATTTACAAGGCTGATGTGAGGCATCTGGTTATTTTTAGGCATCTGGTTGATAAGCACATTTGGATTCCTTCCAGGTTTTACTCAGATTATGATGCATGCCCTGTGAAGTTGACCAAGGTTGAACCTCATTTGGTTATCTGGGCTGAATTTCATGCTAATTAGTATTGAGGAAATGATTAGAGTTCCTTAAGTTATGAACTCTATTGTAGATCCATGTTCTCTTGCTATGATTTTTTGATGATGTGTAGAATGGGCAATGGTGAAACTATCCCAAAAGAAGAGGTAGTCCTGTCACTTCCTCCTCAAAAAGCCATCTCTGGACTTGACCATTATGAACATTTTTTTAGAAAATTTGTTGTGAAGGTGGTCAAGCTACAATTGCAAAGATCCCTGGATCAATAAGATTATCTGGACCTCTTTTGGTAGGATTACAGACCTATGGGGTCAAGATGATATTAATCATGTTCGTGGATTATGTCTGGAGGGAGTTTGCCCATCCTTGCCTCTTGATCACTCAGTTTCAATTTTATCAATCATGGTATACTGGACTGGTTCTAAGCATTGGGAGTTTGGAGCAAATTGTTTTTCTTCCTCCTTCAGGTTGGGTTCCAGTCAGTGTTGATGGGGAAGAGTTTTAACCTATACCCCCTTTTGTGTGGGGTCCTCAGTGCTCAACAACTTTCTGCTCCTTTTTAACATCTACATGCAGCAACTCACTGGAATGATTTTCGTGTTATTTGCCAATTGCACCTTTCCAGATCAGGAGACAATTAGTACAATCACTCATGTTTTGATCACCTTTCATTTGGATCACTGCAATGTGCTCTGCATAGGGCTGCCCTTGAAAAATTCTGGAAGCTGCCATAGGTCCAGAAAGTGATGGAATGTCCAGTTATGGGTAGATATAGAGACACGTTACATCTTTCCTTCACAAACTGTCGTGGTTTATTGTAGACTTAGGGTGCAATTCAAGTTATTGGCTGTCATCTATAAAGCATTAGAGAACATGAGGCTGAGTTACCTGAGGAACTAGCTCTTTCCATATTTGTCTACCAGTCTCATTTGATCTGTCAGGAAAGGAATACACTAGGTCCCAACCATTAGAGAATGCCATCTTGGAGAACTCAGGAAGTGTGCCTTTGTAAGAGTTGCTGTCCTCTAGAATCGGGTCTCCAACCTTGGCAACTTTAAGCCTGGTGGACTTCAACTCCCAGAATTCCCCAGCCAGCTTTGCTTTGCTGGCTGGGGAATTCTGGGAGTTGAAGTTCGCCAGGCTTAAAGTTGCCAAGGTTGGAGACCCCTGTTCTAGAACACCATCATGTGAAATCAGGTTAAGTCCAACTCTATTAACTTTTCAGAAAGTCAACACAACTTGGCTATTTTCCTGATCATTGGAAAATTAGTTAAACCCAGCTGGAGGGTAGCAGGTTTCCTCAATTATCATAGTTTTTTGATTCTGCTTGTTCCTTGGATTTTTTGTTTGTTTTTGTTTTGTTTTATTGCTTTTTCAATGTTGTTAGTCATCCAAAATCATGTTTGTAAAAGGAATGACCATATAAATAGAATGTAGTCGCTACATTTCCAATTATCCCACCAATGTTCAAAAAAGAGAAACTTCTGATTTATATTCCTAATTTCCCATTATATATCTTCAGCATCAAATAACATATGCTGGAACCCTTAAATCCTTGAATCATAACTATTCCACTTCTCAGAAGAAGGAAATGTAGAATTTTAATGAAAAGTGCCCCATGGCATATGCTACAATTTTTGTATTAAAGACATCTTTGGCTGTGTCATTAATAAAAATGGTCTATATGATGTTCATTGCAAGAGCTGAAGGAATCAAATCAATAAGATAAATGCTAACTTCAACAACCTTGAACTTCTATTGATGAGTATGAGAGCAAGAGATCTGAGAATCAATATTGCTGTCTCTAAAGTTGAAAGGTAATTGATTGAAAAATAGTAAAGAAACAGAAAAGAATCTGCCACAGACTTTTATCTTCAAGCAACAGGCCTCAGTCTCACTCTGCTGGCTTGATTTATACCCTGGATGTTGAATCATGAGCGAAGAGTGCATCGGAGTTAGCTAAGCATCAGTATTCTGGGACAGAAATTCATGCAGCTTAGAGATGCTAAACACTCATCTCGGAACTATTATGAGACACCACATCAGATTTAGATGTCAAACGCCACAGAAAGATTTGAATTATAACACAGAGCTATAACTACATCACAGGCTTCAGTGAATGGCAGTTGAAAAAAAGGAAAAAACTGTGCTATTGTTTAAAGATGGCTTGGCTCTTTGAATAGCCTGGAGACAAATATTTAGGGCTAGTAATAAGTAATCTCCAATATTTGTAGGACACCTCAAGCTGCTGAATGCATCCTCTGAATAAGCTGATCTAGAAGTCTTTGGTCAGACAGGTTGTCAGACTAAATGAATAAGTAAATAAAACATCTGTTCAAATTTTATCTTTAAAATAAATAACATGCACATATTCCAATGGATACATTCTTCTAAAGGTAATATATCCCCCAGAAAATGCCATTATACATGCAAGAGAAATAAACACACCCAGATGTGTGTGTGTCTGTGTGTGTGTCTGTGTCTGTGTGTATGTATATGTGGAACATAACCAAGTAATGTCATTATTAGATAGGTTAAGTCATTAACAGAATAGCTTCAAATGAAATATGTTGAAAACATGGGTGAAATATGTTTGAGAAAAGGATTGGAAACAAATACACTTAGAAGAAGATACCTTTCCTACAGAACAGAACAGAACAGAATAGAATTAGGGATAGAACAGAACAGAGCAGAAGAGAACAGAACAGAATAACAGAGTCGGAAGGGACCTTCAAGGTCTTCTAATCCAACCTCCAACTTAGGCTTTTCAATTTAAATTCTTCTCCTACACTGAACTCTGTTTGTGCTAATATTTTGAAAAGAATTCCTTGTAACAAAAAGGTAAGAAAGGCCATTAAAAAAAACAACAACATGACTTCCTTGATCAGAGGAGTCATGTTTTGTTATCTTCTCATTTTCTGTGGAAAAATATTTAATTTTCAGGATGAATGTGAGAATTAGGACAATTAGAGAAGCATAGCTTTTGATTTCATTTGTTACAAAACATTCCTTTGATATGCAACCACCCCACAGTGTTCTGTAGCTTACAGCTTTCCTATAACTTGGAAAGCTCTTTACCTGCCAAATATAAATGCTTTTTAAATTTTAACCCTCCATTTACCAATGCTATACACTATATAGCAAAGCATGATGTAAACATTTTTAAAAGTCAGATTGTCCCAAATATCCTTCTCAACTATAGAAGCTGATTGAACTGATGGTCAAAGTCCTATGTGATGGAAAATACCGGCAATGAGATTCTCTGCGAAATGAAGACAACGAGAGCAGCGTTTTTCAAACTTGGCAACTTTGAAATGTGTGAATTTTAACTCTCAGAATTCCCTAGCCATCTGGCTAAGAAAATGTCTTATTGTACAGGAAACAACAGATACAAGGCTTACTTATCTTCACTAGATTTTTCTAATTTCCTTCGTTTAATTTTTTTTAAAAAAAAATAAAGGCTGACCTTTAAATTTCCTCCTTCATCAGAATCAGAACTAATTATCTTTCTAATTAAAGAATTAGAGAGGGATGTTTGAAATGAGGCCACCTTTGAATGATTAATAGAAGTACTGAGGAACTTCGTTTTAACTTTGATATCTTACCAGGTATAGTATATAAAATGCCCCTCTTCTTGTTTTCTTCCCTGCTTCTTCCCCCCTCCCCAGCAGGGTTTAATCAGACTTGTCACACCTCCATGCAGGTAAATTGGGTTTATTTGAAAAGGAAAATTAAATGAAATTTGTTTAGGAACTAATTGATGATCTGGGTTTATCATATTATTTCATTGGTGATATATCAGGATGGAAGATCCACTGATCAAGTTTTAAATAAAAGAGAAAAGCCTCCGAGGCTGAAACAATACTATATATTCTGATAGAGATAACCAACAAAATATTTATCTACTTACTATTTGTCCTTTCCTAATACATCTAAAGGGAACCAGCTGGGGTAAAGCTGCCTTAGCTAGTTTCCCTAAAATTAAGTCATTTGCTATCAGTAGAATTCCAATGTAAATCTAATTGATCTGGATTGAAATACTATTAGTTGAACTCCAAAAGTAATCCTTTCTGTCTAGCCAGTATGGTGTAAGGCAGGGGTGGGTTCTATTTACCTTTACTACCGGTTCACTCGCGTGCACACTCTTCTGCACAAGCACAGAAGCTTCTGCGCATGAGCAGAAGGATTTTGATGACGTCGGGGTCGGTGGGCGGAGCCTCCCACCGGTTTTACTAGTGGTTCTATAGAACCGGTGCGAACCGGGGGCAACCCACCACTAGTGTAAGGGTGAAAGTTAGACTGGCCCCAAGGGAGACCCAGGTCTAAGATCAGCCTCACAGATTCCATAGGTGGCTTTGGTCACTCACATCAACCTGCCTTACAAGGTTTATTTTTATTTCTTTATTAAATTTACAGACTATCTCAAACTCTTCCTATATATTGGAAGATTGGCGAACCTTTTTGGCACCAAGTGCTGAACTGGGAGCATGCACGTGTGCACAGGGGAGCACTGGAAACTGGAAGAGCTGAGCTTCCGGTTTCCAGCGTGCACATGCACGCCGGTCACCTGGTCTTCCGGTTTCTTGCGCGTATGCATGAGCAAAGACCAGCTGGCCAGCATGCATGCATGCGCATGCACTCCAGAGAACTGCTTTTTCAGTTTCTGGCACTCCTGCACCTGGGAAGACCAGCTGGCCGGCGCGCATGTGTGCGCTGGAACCTGGAAGAGCAATGGGCGATGGCTGGCTTGCCCGGAGAGATGGTTCTGCATGCCACTTCCTGCACGCATGCCATAGGTTCGCCATCATGGCTATATATAGTAATGTAATATAATGTATACACACACAAACACACATATACATACACATATAATTTAGATACATCTTGCCACTGTTCAATAGGGCATTCGTTGTCAAAACAGTTATTGTCTGAAACATTACATCATACAGCAAAACATTCATTTTATTCCCGGTGGTCTTCTGGGTGCGCTTCAAGGTGTTGGTTATCACCTTTAAAGCGCTCCATGGCATAGGGCCTAGCTATCTCCGAGACCGCCTGCTGCTACCGACGACCTCCCATCGACCCGTGCGCTCCCACAGAGAGGGCCTCCTCAGGGTGCCATCAGCCAAACAATGTAGGATGGTGGCCCCCAGGGGGAGGGCCTTCTCTGTGGGGGCTCCCACCCTCTGGAATCAGTTGCCCCCGGAGATAAGAAGAATCCAGGACCTCAATGCCTTCCGCCGTTCCCTGAAAACCCATCTTTTTCAGCAAGCCGGGTTGGCTTAAGAAGAAATTTTTAAATTCTTTTAATTAGTCTGTGATTCTTAACTTTCGGGCCAAATTTATATATATTTTTAAATGTTTTAATATTTGTATTCTATGTTTTTTATCTTGGCTGTACACCGCCCTGAGTCCTCAGGGAGAAGGGCGGTATATAAATTGGAAATTAAATTAAATTAAATTAAATATTTGTTATTTTTTTTTTTTAAATTTGATTTATATGCCGCCCTTCTCCGAAGACTCAGGGCGGCTTACAATGTGCTCAGCAATAGCCTTCATCCTTTTGTATATTTATACAAAGTCAGCTTATTGCCCCCACAAACTGGGTCCTCATTTCACCTACCTTAGAAAGGATGGAAGGCTGAGTCAACCTTGAGCCTTGGCGAGATTCGAACCCTGCAGTAATTGCAGGCAGCTGGTCTTAATAAGCTTAATAACAGGGTGCCTTAAACCCCTGTACTACCAAGGCTCTATAATGAGACACATATATTTTACCTTCTTCTCAATCTTAAAATGAATAGAATAGAATAGAATAGAATAGAATAGAATAGAATAGAATAGAATAGAATAGAATAGAATAGAATAGAATAGAATAGAATAGAATAGAATAATTTGGCCAATTGTGACACAAGGAATTTGTCTCTGGTACAAAAGCACTTGGCATACATGCAAGCAATAGAATAATAATAATGCTGATAAAAGGTGGAGTAAAGAAAATAATGAGAAGGATAAATGATAATACTACAGCCACACTGCATGGGTTAAAAGACATTAAGCAGCACTGAGAGAATTAAAGGTTTAGCAGAGTGATGGCAAAAGGGGAAAAATTATGTTTTTTGGCCCTACAGCACTATCCTGAGGGAAAGAATTGAAACAGTTCATGCCCAGGATGTGAAGGGTGTGCAGATGTCTTCTCAGACCTCCTTTCAAATAAATAAATGAATTTTATTAATCAATTCTGTTTGATCTTCTATTTGCATATTTTATGAACATTTTTGTCTTTTCTTTTATTATTCTTGAAAGGTGCTAATGCACCAAATTCTTTTAATTTGTCCATTAATATTTCAATTCCTTTTAAAGGATCTTCCAGAACCAACACCATCATCCTTCAAAGCCCTTAACTTACGAGTTTCTTTTTAAATTCTTATTTCCACAATCCTCTTCTTTTATGTTACTGTATGTCTTTATTCAGTATTTCAAGAACACAAATACCGGTAAATAGGAGAGCACACTATGGATATTCCTCTCTTGTTCCTCTTTGTATCTCACTTAGTTTTGTTAGATCGCCATTAATAATTATTTGTGCCTTCTGTGAAATGTAAATCGATTTTAGCCATTTTATAAAGTTCTCTCCAAAAAAGCCTGGTTCAAATTGTCAAAGGCCTTCTTTGCCTTTTTCCCCTCTAAGAAAATCAATGTGGCTTGTTTTTCATTATATTGCTCCAAATATTATAAAAATGTGCAACACATTTCTAACATTGTCCTTTAACTATCGGAAATACGCAAGATCTCCGACCTCCGGGTGTTCCACTGCGCATTGAAGACCTTGTTGTTCCGCCAGGCAGGGCTGTCAATATAATAATTTTAAATTGGGGTATTTTAATTTTTAGAGTTTTAAATCAGCCAAATCTATTTAATTATTTTAATTTTTAATTATTGTTGTGTCTTGTGGTTTTAAACTGGCTGTACACCGCCCTGAGTCCTTCGGGAGAAGGGCGGTATAGAAATAAAATTATTATTATTATTATTTTGGGGGGAAAACACACTGATCCTCAGGAATAACACCTTGCAAAATTATTTTTGGTCTATCAGTTAGAATCACTGTGGACAACTTGTAATCATTATTTAATAATAAAATAATAATAAAAAAAGGTAAAGGTTCCCCTGCACTTGTGTGGTAGTCGTTTCTGGCTGTAGGGGCAGTGCTCATCTCCATTTCAAAGCCTCAAAGACGTCTCCGTGGTCATGTGACCGGCATGACTCAATGCCGAAGGTGCACGGAACGCTGTTACCTTCCCACCAAAGGTGGTCTCTATTTTTCTACTTGCATTTTTTACGTGCTTTCGAACTGCTAGGTTGGCAGAAGCTGGGACAAGTAACAGGAGCTCACCCCGTTACACAGCACTAGGGATTCGAACCGCTGAACTGCTGGCCTTTCAATTGACAAGCTCAGCTTCTTAGCCACTGAACCACTGCGTCTCTTTTTATTTAATAATAATATTGGCCAATTGTCAGGCAAAGCCCAAGAACAATGTAGAACAATTCATTTCGTTTCTTTATTTTACTTACACATAGCAGACATAGTCTTACCAGTCTAAACCCTTACTACTCCCAACCTATGGAAATACCCTGGGAGATTCTAGGGAGTGGCTATTTTTACTCTCTTCTTCTGCCTCCTATCCAGCTCTGGACTGTGCTGCCTCTTATCTCTCTCCCCTTCTGGGGAAACTGCCATTTCACTATAACCCAGCACCCCAGCTCTCCCTTGTAAACATCATCTCTCACAGTTTTAGTTTATTGTTAAAGTCAAATATGTCCCATTCTGTATTAGTACTATATTGGCCTCTTTCCAACCCTCTGTAGGTCAGGGTCCATTGTGTTTTGTAAAGAGTGTAAGAGTTCATCCTCAAAACATTTATTATAAGATTATCTAGTCCAGGCATCTTTCCTAGTTTAATTTTTTATAAAATCTTTTGACTCCAGCTGCTCAACTCATAAGCTGTATATAAAAACCTCATTTCCTGCAGTCTACTTTTGAAGAGCATCTGTCCAGAAGGCAAGTGGGTGATCTCACAATCTTTCCCTTTTCTTTCTGCTGCCAATTTTCGCTGTAATGCCATCCCCACTTTTTCAGGGCCATGAATCCTCCCTGAAAGCCTCCAAACTGTCACAACACTGAACAGCTTACAAAATGCAATGAACAACATCCCATAAAAAAAATCATCAAATGTCGGGGGTGGGGGGGAACGACAATCATTTAAAAACTAGAACCACATCATTTGCTCAAACCTAAGACCTGAGAATAGAACTAGATCATAAGGGCTCATTTAAATTGCACCAAATAGGGGACTGTACAACTCTGGGGAGAGGGATTGTTCTAGATATTATTTATTTATTTATTTATTTATTCATTTATTTATTTATTTATTTATTTATTTATTTATGAAATTTATATTGCCGCCGATTCGCACATGGCAACTCAAGGCGGCTTACAAGAATATAAAAACCTCATATAAAAACAATAAAACAAATAGAAGAGAGAATCATATAATAAAATAACCCCACCCACCCACCCCAGTGGCAAGACATCACATGAGCCATTTAATGGGCTCCATCTCGCTCTGCGTTCCCCAGGCCCGTTTACGGAACCAGGTCTTCAGCGCCTTCTAGAAGAGTATTAGAGTGGGGGCCATTCTAATATCTGGGGGAATGATGCCGCAGATGGAGGGAGCAACCCAGGGGTGAAATGCTCCCGGTTCGGACCGGCTCGGGTGAGTAGGTAGCAATGGCGGCAGGCAGTTCGGAGAACCGGTAGAAAAATCCCTTCCCCCCCCAGCCTCCAGCTTGCTTACCTTCGCACGCCTGCCTTGCTTCGCTTGCTGTAATCCCTGCAATCCAACTGAATCTCCCTGCCTGCAATCAAGCTCATCAGTGAGTAGCTCTTTCTGCCTGCCTACCTGCCTGCCTGTAAGTTTTTTTCCCCTTTGGGAGCTTTAAAAAAAAAAGTTAATTGGATTTTTTTTTTAGATGTTCTTTTTTTAGACCTAGCCATTGAAAGTTTAGGAAGTTTTAAATTTAGCTGCTTTTATATAAAAAATAAAAATAAATTAAAATAAAATAATATTTGTGCAGCTTTCTGAGATTTTATGTGTTTCGGTAGTGTTTCACTCTAACTACACAAACACACAAAATCTCACAAAGCTGTATGTGGAATTTTGTGTGTGTGAAGTGTGAAAGTTGTTTTTTTGGGCTTTTTGTGGCTGTGTGAGGTTCCTGCTTGTTGCAGGGGCCATTTTGGGTCTAGCACAGCTGCTTTTACATTGTGGGTGAGCCAGTTGTGTTGTGTTGTGTTTTGTAGGTTAAAAAAGGGCAAAGAAGTGACGTCAACTTGGCCACACCCACCTGACCAACAAGCCACACCCACCGAGTCACCTGACCACTAAGCCCTACCCACTAATTAAGCCACACCCACAGAATCAGTAGCGAACATTTTTAGATTTCACCTCTGGAGCAACCACAGAAAAGGCCCCTTTTCTGGGTCCCACCAGGTGTATCTTCCTAAGGGATGGGACCAGGGGTGAAATCTACTTACCTTCCTTACCGGTTTGGAAGTGCACGCACCACATGCATCACATGTGCGTGCAGACCCTCTGTGCATACGCAAAACCTTCTGCACATGTGCAGAGGGTAAAAAACACATTACTGCCTGGTTAAAACCAGGAAGTAATGACACCCGGGCAGGTGGGCGGAGCCTCATTCCACCATCGCTACTGGTTCTCCGAACCACCTGCCACAATCATTACCGGATTGCCCAATCCAGTCCGAACCGGGAACATTTCACCCATGGATGGGACCCACAACATTCCTTGCCTCCCCACTCTGGTGACAGAGAAGATCTGCTGCCTGGATCTCCCTCTTAATCAAAGGAATCAAATGTATGCTGACATTGTCAACTCATGTGGGGTAAGAAAGAATTGCATGGGGTAGATGGCGATTAAGTTGTTGTGGAGCAAAAATGTGAGGAGAAAGTATTATGTATGTCACTTAGAGCACATCAATAAAAAAAATGGGACATAAATCTAACAAACAAATAACAAAAGGGGAATTCTTGGGTTGAACATTTTTATATACCCAAGGACATCATTGTCCCAATAGAAACAAACCACAAAAAAGGGCACCTATTCAAGACTTAATATCTCTAAAGTATCATATTTTTGGCTGTATTCAGATGAACATCATGCTGATCTAGTCTTTAATTCAAAACTGAAATTTTGCTAGGCTTGTGTGGGTCCCCCCCCCCCGCACACACACACAAATTCTGTAGTTTTCTCCCACAAATTCTGTAGGAGATTTTTTAAAAGGAGAGTTAACCCAATTGGATGCCTAATGGATATATTTTACTGCTAATTTTCAGAAAGAAAAAGATCAATCTGTAATTCAGTAGTATAATCTTTGGGGCTTCAGGGCTACAAGGATGTTTAAAGAATAGAAATAGAGACCAGAGAGGTAACTGCTAACTGCAGGAGATGACCAGGCTGAACCCAAGAGAATGGTCAAACACGTCATAAGTCATGAGTCTGTGGGAAGCCAACACCCCCCCCCAGAAGAATGAAATATTTTGAAATATATTTAAAAAGGCAGGATAAAATATTTTCCCTAAAAGAGAAATAAAAAATCTTAAAGGAGACAGAAACTCAGAGTCCCAGCTCCCTGCCCCCAGCAGATATTTTGTGCTCATTAAGAAAGACTGGGCCATCCTATCTACAAAACAAAAAACCTTCAGCTTCAGGGTGATGGGATTAAGACATGACCCTTCAAGACATAATAGGATTAACCCACTACCATTTAGCAGAAGATACAGAGCTCACTACATTGCATGATTTCCTAAGGACATTGCATCACCCTCAGAAACTTCAATCAAACTTAGCTCAGACAAACACCTAGGATTTGTACTTTGCCTATAGAGCCAGCTGTGACCCCTATGTAACCCCTACATGGCCCCATGGGAGTCTGACAACAGCCAATAAAATACATGTTCTTGTACATAACAGGAAGCTCACATACAAAGCCCAAGAGAATGTATAAAATGCTTCTCTGTGGGGGCACCTGCCCTCTGGAACAAATTGCCCCCGGAGATTCAGAGGATCCCGGACCTACGCACCTTCCACCATGCCCTCAAGACTCTGTTGTTCCAACAAGCTGGGCTGGCCTAATTCCAATTCTTTTCAACTTTTAATCTTTAATTTTTAATTTTTAACTCTTGAGGTTTAAAAATGGGTTTTTAATTAGTTACGGGCCATATTCTTTAATATATATTTTAAATTGTTATTAATTTTTCTATTTGTGTGTTCTTATTCTGGCTGTACACCCCCCTGAGTCCTTCGGGAGAAGGGCAGGTATATAAATTCAAATAAATAAATAAATAAATAAAACCCTTCACTCTCAACTTCAGGTGGCCAGCTGCCCAGAACCACCCATGTGGTTCTACTTCATCATTAAACCCTCTTTCCAATTAGTCTCCAGCCTCCATTTTGTCTCCAGTGCCATTCTCTCAGTTTGGAACTGAACCGGATGGATATTTCTTCCAACAAGTACCTGCATGCCCACAAGAGATATAAGTCCAGCCCAACTTGAATGCCTCTCTTAGGTGGCTCATAGGGCCTGACTAAGTGGCTCAGTGACTAAGACACTGAGCTTGTTGATCAGAAAGGTCGGCAGTTCGGCAGTTCGAATCCCTAGTACAAGTCTCCTGCGTAAGCAGGGGGTTGGACTAGATGACTTCCAAGGTCCCTTCCAACTCTGTTACTGTTACTCTTATTTCCCATGCATTTCCTTTAATGGCCAGTTGGCCAAATGCATAAGCTTTCAGTAAATCATTATACTTATTTGAACTGCTTGAATCTCCAGATTTCCCGGGCGCTTGACACTAACTTGGATATTACAGAAAAAAATCTGGTGGAGTTGTCAGAAATCTTCGCAACCTGCCTCCCACAAAACAGCAGGTGAGGTGTCAGAAAAGAATATCCAAGACTTTTGAAGTTGAAAATGTGTAGATATAGAAAATAAGCAAACTTAGATTGAACTCGTATTAAAGGAAAGTAAATGTGATTTGATAGATGTAACTGAGGTTTGGTGGAGTGCAGTCCTGAAAGGATGTAGCAAGTTCAAAGAGAATAAATGCAAGAGAAAAAGAAATTGAGGGGCATTATCTGACTTTAAAATGGTATACAAAGAAATTCAAGAAAATGAACAAAAAAACTCAGAGAGCATTTGGTTAAAAATAAATGGGGAAGGATATAAAAACAACTTTACAGTTGAAATTGACTATAGCCTACCATCTTAAAAGGTGGGGGGGATCTGAACGATGCCTGAAGCAAGCTTCAGAAGTTTCAGATAAGTAAAAATTGATGGTAACAGGCAACCTCAGATTTCAGATATTGTTATTGCTGATGGCAGATACATTCTGCAAAGCATGGATGCACTTTGCAGGCAATCTCTTCTTTCAAAGGGGGAAGGAAAGAGTGATGAGATCAATGGACTTTGACCTGATCTTAATCAAAAGAGAAGAATTAGTCAGTCAAAATCAAGCAGATAGTCTACTGAGGAAAACTCTGTGTAAAGCTGGAGTACATGATTTTATAAAAGGGAAAGGTTTGCCCATTCAGTTGTGTCCAACTTTAGGGCGTGATGCTCATCTTCATTTCTTGGTCGAGGGATCCAGCATTGTCTGAAGACATTTTCTGTGGTCATGTGGCCAGCACGGCTATATGCCAAGGTCACATGGAACACTGTTACCTTCCCACTAAAGTGGTACCTATGGTATTAATCTACTTGCATTAGCATGCTTTCGAACTGCTAAGTGGACAAGGTTTTATAGCACATCAAAAAGAGACTAGATAGAATTTTGTTGTGTATGCTTTAACCTGGACCACTGCACTGAGTAAGGATTTAGGTTTAATGGACCCTAAATAGCCATTTCCAGCACTAAGCATGTATGCTTCTGCATAGGAAGAGCTTAAAGAAAAAGAGAAGCTGGAGGGGAGCCATAAACACTAAAAAGAACTTTCTCCAGTTATATTTGAAGCAATAAAAGGTTAGCTCATTGCTCAATTAGAATGATGAAATCTTATTGAACCAAAAAAAAAAAAAAAGACAACCTTCTAATTGTCACTTTACATAGGAAACATAATTGAGGATAGGATTGAGACTGTAGTCTAAGATTGTGGGAAACTTTAGTTCAGGAATGTCTATGGAGATTCTCTGTCATCCAGGTCATGGTTAGAGCTGAAGAAGATTCTTGGATGAGAAGCAAAACATCTTTGAAGAAAAACCAGAAAGTCCAGTTGCCTCTTGAAAAAGCACCTTTGGGTTTAGTCCAGGAACATCTTAAATATTTATGATTTAAAATCATAAATATTCAAGTCTATGAGACCAAACTGTACCAAGTATATATAAAGTAGTTTATTTCTTTGTAATTTGTTTAATTAAACTGTGAAATTCTATGGTATATATAGAAGGGGTTGGGAGGATTTTTTAAAAAAGCACACTCACATATAACAGAATTGAAAATGAAACTGATATTAAAATATCTAAATAACAAACGCTATTGTTTAGCTTTAGAAACCTTTTGGGCAAACAGATGATTAAGAATTGGATGAAAGTCTTGTAATCAACAAGAATCCAAATCATTTATTGGTCTGCAATAAATGAATATGATTTTATTAGAAACTATATTCATGCCCTATTTTAGCTCACATTCATTCTGTGGTGTTTATAACATCAGTTATTTCTGTCTAGCCTGCTTTGAATATTTAAACAAGAAAATATATTTGCAACACTAATAATGCAACCACTAATAATAAATAAGAGCAGATTGAAACTAATAATAATAAACATATGCATTAGCTTAACATTATAATCAGTGGGACGTTTTCACAGGAACATTGTGAAAGAGTGTTTCTGTCCTTAGAGGTACTCAACAGGCCAGAATAAAAACTATTATTAAATCCCACTTCATTCATGGGCAAACCTAAGATTTATATGACTGGATGAAAGAGCTGCATAGTTTATTCTAAAATATTATGCTTATGCATCTCTTAGATGGTAGAAATAAAATTGGAGTAACAGTAGAAACCCATACAATATCCTAATCAATAAAAATAAAAGGGATATTGGCCAGCCCATTGGGAAATAGCCAGACTATTTTGATTGTTTCTATTCTGAAGAAACCCCGATCTGTCTTTGAAGCACAACTTAGTCTCTAGATCCGTGATGGTGAACCTATGGCACAGGTGGCACACGTAGCCATATCAGTGGACACACCAGCTCAGCTCCGGCATGCATGGGTGCATCGGCCAGCTGATTTTCGGGCCTTCTGGGCCCACCAGAAGGAGGGAAACTGGCTGTTTCCTGCCTCCAGAGGGCCTGGGGGGTGGGAAAGGCCAATTTTTCTTTCTCACCTGGCTCCAGATCCTCTCTATGCATCTGGGGAGGGTGAAAACAGCCTTCCCCACCCCCTCGAAAGCCCCCAGAGGCCAGAAACGGCCCATTTCGCAACTTCCGGTTGGACAGGAAGTGACATGTTTTGCTGTGCCCAGTCTCCAGAGACTCCTGGAGAGGCTCTGGAGGCTGGGGACAGCAAAAAACATCACTTCCTGTTCAACCGGAAGTTCGGAAATGGGCCTTTTCGGACCTCCGGAGGGCCTCTGAGGGAATGGGGAAGGCTGTTTTCGCCCTCCCCAGATGCATAGAGAGGATCTGGAGCCAGGTGAGGAAAAAAGTGGGCCTACTGGTCCATCGCATGCCAGGAGCGGGGGGGAGGGAGGTCACACGTGCATATTCTGGGAGGGGCGCATAGAATTATGGGTGTGGGCGCGCATGCATGTGAACTTCCCCCGCCCCCCTCTCCTGGCATGTGATGGCAAAAAGGTTAGCCATCACTGCTCTAGATCAAGACATCCGGAAGACATTAGAGTTAAATAGAAAATCTCCTCTGACAATTTTCACAAATACATAGAAACTCACTTGGCCGACATACCACCACTGCAAAGGCATACACCAAACCTAGAGAAAACATAGAAAGTTAGACCCAAATAACTTTTAAAAACTTTCCATTAAATTTATGGACATTTAGTGAATTATTCCCTTAATTTCTCCAGAATAGAATAAATGTTCCTATATTCTCTTAAGGGTTCAATTGTTCCTTACTAGTAAGAGCAGCAGCTATTGATAATGCTCAAATTTTCTCATTATGTTAGTCTATCTCAGGGGTCAGCAACCTGTGGCTCCGGAGCCACATGTGGCTCTTTGGGCCCTCTGCTGTGGCTCCCTATCGGGTGATCCCACCACTGGCCGGCTCCATCCCTCGCCCTCCCCTCCCAGTCGTTCCTCGCCTGGCCTGAGGGGTAAGGGTGACAACGGGGGATGGAGAAGTGGCCATGGCAGAGACAGAGAGATACAGAGAGAGGGGGAGAGAGAGAGAGACATAGAGAGATACAAAGAGAGAGGGAGAGAGGGGGGAGGGAGGGAAGATATGTCAAAAGGGGTTTGTGGTTCCCTGTGTTTTTTATCAACTGGTTCTTTGCCCTAATAACTGGCTGGGTAGGCATGGCTCCGGGGTCATGTGACTGGTGGAGGTGAGTGACATCGAGTTGGCCATGCCCACCCAGGTTTTGTGGCTCCTGGTGTTTTCTTTTCTGTGGGAAACGGGTCCAAATGGCTCTGAGTGCTTAAGGTTGCAGACCCCTGCTCTATCTAGAGAAGCAAACCACTTGAGAGGTTATTGAATGAGGAAAAACAGGATGTTCACCCAGTCAAATACAACCCCTGGTCACTTCATCATGAAAATTCACTATCCATAGGCAAATCTCTTCTGAATTCCAAAATGGTCTTGAATTCACTTCTTGAATTTAATTTGAAAGAGCTAATTCTCTTTCATGCAAATGATTATTTTTTTTAAAAAAGATACAGAATGTTTAAGTTCTGCTAATCGAGAAGTAATGCCAAAAATGATCAATGGCTGGATGAAAAGCTACAACAAAGATTTATAAATAAATATGAATAAACATGACCTTGGATTATTTCAATTTAACCCTCTTGTTGATGAACATTTGGTGAGCTCATCATATCTCTATGACCTTTTATAGGAATGTCCTTATATCTATTAAAATGGAAAGTTGATTTATTATTTATAAATCACTGATTAGGTATTCAGGTAGTTATTGATTACTTTTAAAAAGGCAGGAATATGTGTATGTCAAAGGATCAGATTGTGAATGGGAATTTTATTTTTTAACATCCGAAAGAATGCTTTCATTTTTTTCCCCTTTAAGAAAGCTGAAGCTCCATTTGAGCTGTTAATTAAAATGAAATAAAACCCTTACCACAGATACAAGATAATTTTATCTAACAGCATCCATCTTAGAAGTATTATATGGGTGGTCTTGCAATCAGACAAATCATTTTACTTTATCTATCTCTCTCTCTCTCTCTCTCTCTCTCTCTCTCTCTCTCTCTCTCTCTCCCTCCCTCCCTCCCTCCCTCCCTCCCTCCCTCCCTCCCTCCCTCTCCCTCTCTCTCACACACAAGATCTTTACTTCCCCAATCATTTGTTGCTTAAGAAATTGAAATAAGATGCCATCCCTCCTCCTCTGCTTTGCACATTCCTCTTGGCCAGCTAGAAAATTCTTTTTTTAATTAGAAACTCATCCCAATCAACTAAATGCTAAATCCTGTCAATCATTTTAGAATGTCTCTAATAAGACATCTGCTGAGGCTTTGGTTATCAGTAGCATGGAAATGAAAGAAAAATCTTGGGCTTTTGGGAAATGGCTTTGGAAAAGTAGGTTTGGGGCCAAGATGTCAAAATCCAGAGCTAGGTGTACAGTGGAATAAGTTCACCACATTTACAGACTTCCTGTCTGGCATCTCATCTGTTGGTTTTCCACTGCCTGCTCTGCCCCAGTTTCGGATTCCTAGAGAATATGACACACACCAAGCTTCGCAAACACTGTTTAATTCCAAACAAACCCCTTTCAAGAATGCAGGCTTCCCATTTAAAGGGTCCTTATCAAAGTTATTAAGAACAAAGTCCGACAAAGGTTGGCAACCAGCCCAGAAAACCAGATATGAGAAGTCGCTCGCTCTCCAAGATGCTCTGTAGTAATGAGACGTTGTTTCTAGCAAGAAAGCACTAGCTGCGTACGACTTAAATAGGCTAAGGGAGTGGCCAATTATCCTCAAGCCCTACTCTCAAGTAGACCTCCTCCTCCTGAGTAGCCACTCCTGCCTTTTGGCAGTCCTGCATGCTTGAGCATTGAGGAGAGGCTCCTCCACTTCGCTCTGTCCACTGGAAGGAGCCTCTGGAGGTTCTGAAGGCCCTGGCTGTGTCTCTGCCTCTGGCATCACATCCTCTTCGACCTCCTCGCTATCCGACGCGAGCGCTGGCTACGCAGGCTGCTGGCGCAACACCACACCAGCCTCCTCGTCATCGTCGGGATCAGCCACGATCCGCGCAGGCCGCTGGTGGGCCACAACACTGACAATCTTGACCACTAGCAATGTTTTCTTTCCTTTATGCCTCCTCATAATCTGATAAACAATTGAACAACTTGATGATCATAGGCTTCCATCAAAGAATTTTTTAGACCAGTTTAAAAAAGAGTTCATTTGATTTAAAATCGATGCTTACCTTGGCTCTCACAAATGCAGAAAATCTTGGCTCAATTACATCAGCATTGATTATTTTGTAATATTTAGAACTATTACGTCAGATCCAATATAGCCAAAGCTTAAGGCCAAACTTCAGTTTTATAAAAGGAATTGTCCTAGTGATTCACACAAACCGGAAGAGAAGAGAAGAGAAGAGAAGAGAAGAGAAGAGAAGAGAAGAGAAGAGAAGAGAACAGAACAGAACAGAACAGAACAGAACAGAACAGAACAGAACAGAACAGAACAGAAAATGACCCTGGAGGTCTTCTAGTCCAGCCCCCTGCTCAAGCTCCATTCCAGACAAGTGGCTGTCCAGTCTCTTAAAAACCTCCAGTGATGAAGCGTCCACAATTTCTGAAGACAAGCTGTTCCACTGGTTAATTGTTCTCACTGTTAGGAAATTTATCCTTAATTCCAGATTCCTTCTCTCTCTCTCTCTCTCTCTCTCTCTCTCTCTCTCTCTCTCTCTCTCTCTCTCTCTCTTTATAAATTTTATTAAAGCATTTTGTTAAAAAGAAAAAGAAAAAAAAACACAGATGTGTAATATTTTTTCTATCACGGTGTAACATCACCAAAATATCCATATATATATATACACCAATAATCAGAGAGTAAAAATAGAAAATATTTACAGATTCTTATATAGAAATTTACATTTCCAATACTTATTAATTACCATAAATATATCATCATCTATCATTATAATCCAACATTATCCTTTGTCTCTCTCCCATCGTTTCTGGGTCCAATCATACCACATATTCCAACTACCATAAAAGTCTGAGTCTCTTTTACCCTTAATCAGTTTTGTTAGTCTATCAGACTCTGCACATTCCATGATTTTATAAATTATTTTTGAATCCGTTGGTAAGTCCACATTCTTCCATTCTTGTGTGAATGCCAGTCTCCCTGCAGGAATTATATGCAGCATCAAATACCATTTAGTCAATCCAATATTTGCAGGTCTAACCCCCAACAAAAAGGTTTCCGGTTTCAGTTCCACTCTACAGTGTGTGATTTCAAGCAACCATCGTCGTATTTTCATCCAATATTTAGCTGCCAGCGGGCATGTTCACCATTGGTGGAAGTATGTTCCATTGCTATGCCCACATTTCCAGGACTGTGAAGTGCTTCACAGGTTCCTTCTCTTCTTGATTAGTTTCCATCTGTTGTTTCTTGCCCTGCCCTCTGGTGCTTTGGAGAATAAGTTGATGATATCCAACTCAAATATTGGAATACTGCTATCATGTCCTTCTATTCTGTAGACTAGCCAAACCCAAATCCTGCAATAGTTCTTCATATGTTTTAATCTCAAGCCCTTTAATTATCTTAGTTGCTCTTCTCTGCACTTTTTCCAAAGTCTCAACATCTTTTTTGTAATGTGGTGACCAAAACTGGATGGGGTATTCCAGGTGTGGTCTTAATAAGGATTTATAAATTACACTTCATGTAATTTTGATTCTATGCCTCTGTTTATGCAACCAAGGATTGTATTAGCTTTTTTGGTAGCTGCTACATATTGCTGGGTCATGTTTAAGAGTGATCGTCCACTAAGACTCTAAGGTCCCTTTTACAGCTACTGTTTGTGAACCAGGTTTTGCCTAATCTGTGCTTACACCTTTGGTTTTTACTGCCTAAATGTAAAACTTTGCTTTTCTCATTAAAAGTCATTTTGTTGGATAGGGCCCATTGTTCAAGTCTGTCAAGATCCTTTTGGATCCTGAGTTAGGCTTCTGGGGTGTTGGCTATGCCTGCCAGTTTACTGTCATCTGCAAATTTGATGAGTTCCCCTTCTATTCTCTTATCTGAATCATTTATGAAGATATTGAAGACTACCGTGCTTAAGATGGGACCTTGTGGTATCCCACTGCTCAGTTTCCTCCATGTAAATGTAGTAACTTTAAGGACTATTTGTTCAGTTTATGATATAAAGGAAGCCTACAGAAAAGGTGAAAAAATGCTGTACAATCAGGCCAGAAATGTATTAACAAGGGAGATCAGAGCAGCAAAAAGCAGCTCCTCTGAAAAGCTAAAGAATCAGTTCTCAACAAATGAACCAGCAAACATGTGGAAAACTCTTAAAAATATCACTGGCTATGGCAAACCTCCTTCCCAGGCTGAAAGAAATCAACAACTGGCAGATGACCTGAATGTGTTTTACTGCAGGTTTGAAAGGAAACTACAGCTACCTATCTCCACAACCCCCATCTCAGACACACCAACAACAGCCAAGCTTTCTACAACTGACCCCATCCCATTGGGTTCACAACCCCTAGTGATCACAGAAAAGGAAGGGCAAGACCTATTTCACAGACAAAAGCCAGGAAAAGCTCCAGAGCCAGACAAGATAACTCCTTCTTGCTTAAAAGTCTGTGCTGACCAATTGGCCCCCATCTTCACCTGTATCTTCAGTAAATTGCTAGAGATGTGCTATGTTCCTTCTTGCTTCAAATGCTCTACTATCATCCCAGTGCCGAAGAAGCCCACCATCAAGGAACTGAATGACTATAGACCAGTTGCTCTAACATCTGTAGTCATGAAAACCTTTGAAAGGCTAGTGTTGTCCCATTTGAAAACCATCATGGATCCACTGTTAGACCCCTTGCAATTTGCATACCGAGCAAATAGATCAACAGATGATGCTGTTAATATGGCTCTGCACTACATCCTACAACATTTTGAATCTTCAAAGACTTACGCAAGGGTCCTCTTTGTAGACTTTAGTTCAGCATTCAATACCATCATTCCAGACACTCTTCTAACTATGCTAAGCCAGCTACAGGTACCTGAACACACTTGTAACTGGATCATAAGCTTCCTAACAAACAGGAAGCAGCAGGTGAAGCTAAGCAGAATCACACCAGATACCTGTACAATGAGCAGAGGGGCCCCCCAAGGCTGTGTGCTCTCCCCTCTTCTCTTCTCTCTGTATACCAATTCCTGCATCTCTAACAATCCATCTGTTAAACTACTGAAGTTCGCAGATGACACAACAGTGATCGGTCTCATTTGAGACAATGATGAATCCGCATAAAAATGGGAGGTTGAACAACCAGCCTTGTGGTGTGACCAGAACAATCTGGAACTGAGCACACTCAAAACCATAGAAATGGTGGTAGACTTTAGGAGAAACCCTTCCATACTTCCACTTCTCACAATACTAGACAACACAGTATCAACAGTAGAGACCTTCAAATTTCTAGGTTCTACCATATCGCAAGATCTAAAATGGACAGCTAACATCATCAAAAAAGCATAACAAAGAATGTTCTTTCTGTGCCAGCTCAGAAAGCTCAAACTGCCCAAGGAGCTGCTGATACAGTTCTAAAGAGGAATTATTGAGTCTGTCATCTGCACCTCTATAACTGTCTGGTTTGGTTCTGCAACCCAACAAGACAGACACAGACTTCAGAGGATAATTAGAGCTGTAGAAAAAACAATTGCTACCAACCTGCCTTCCATTGAGGACCTGTATACTGCACGAGTCAAAAAGAGGGCTGTGAAAATATTTACAGACCTCTCACATCCTAGACACAAACTGTTTCAACTCCTACCCTCAAAATACACTATAGAACACTGTACCGCAGAACAACTAGACACAAGAACAGTTTTTTCTTGAACGCCATCACTCTGCTAAACAAATAATCCCCTCAACACTGTCAAACTATTTACTAAGTCTGCACTATTATTAATCTTCTCATCATTCCCACCATCCATCTCCTTCCATTTATGACTGTATGACTGTAACTTTGTTGCTTGTATCTTACGATTTATATTGATATTGTTTCCTGATTGCTTATTTGTACCCTATGACTATCATTAAGTGTTGTTCCTTATGATTCTTGATGAACGTATCTTTTCTTTTATGTACACTGAGAGCATATGCACCAAGACAAATTCCTTGTGTGTCCAATCACACTTGACCAATAAAAAAATCTATTCTCTTCCCTTCTACTCTACTCTACTCTGCATTCTATTCTATTCTATTCTATTCTATTCTATTCTATTCTATTCTATTCTATTCTATTCTATTCAAGATATAAAGATACAAGATATCTTTGCTCATAAAACATGCTAAATCAAAACCAGACATATCCATGTTTGTCATGGATGTGACCCAAGCATTGTGGCTTGTAAAAATGGTTTATGACTTAGTACAATTTGTAAATCCATCCTATTGAGTTTATTCAGCAAATCATAATTAAGGAAACTCTTATAGCAATAGCACTTAGACTTATATACCACTTCATAGTGCTTTTACAGCCCTCTCTAAGGTTACAGAGTCATCCTATTGCCCCCAACAATCTGGGTTCTCATTTTACCTACCTTGGATGGGTAAGGATGGAAGGCTGAGTCAACCTTGAGCCAATGAGATTTGATCTGCTGAACTGCAGCTAGCAGTCAGCTGAAGTAGCCTGCAGTGCTGCACTCTAACCACTGCACCATCTCTTGTCCTCCATGTTGATGCAGACCAGTCTGTGGCTGCATTTAAGTTGTTAAAATGTTTTGGTCCATAGTCCATGACTAAAGTAGAAGAAAAACAAAGTTTAATTAAGTAGTAATGCCTTAAAATTGTATGAAAAAGCTTCTCTTTCTACAACTTGTGAAGTGAGGAATCTTTCCATTATGTTTATATGTCCATAAGTATGTATATTTGTTTGTCTATTCTACTGTTATTCAAGAAGCTTCCACACAGAGTTTGTAACTTAGTTATATTTTTGCATATATATGTGAAGGTTGCTCTATGCAAATTTCCTCTGATAATCTTATTGAAGCTCTTTAAACTTCTGCTGACATTTCTACATTTTGCTTCAGAAGGATCTTGTAAATGTAAATAGGAAATTAGAAAACTCCAGTTGTGTCCAAACTGACTGCAGCTGAACCTATAATAAATCAATCTCTTGCTTATATGTATTTAGTAAAATTTTTCTAACATTCCTTTTTACTTCTGTTTTTTATAAGTAGTTATTTTATCATTATCTGTATAAAGATTTTAAAAATGCATCTATGTACATTCAGTGGCTGTCTGAGATACAGAATAAAAAGACTGATAATATTTACTTGAAATCTGTTAGTGGATCATAAATATCACAATTTTTGTTCTTAAATACAGAGGAAAGTAACATCAATGTATTGTTGACTGATTTTTCAGAAGAGTGTTGTTTTGACAAAAAGGTCATAATATGAAGATCATATTGGATAAATTTCATGCAGCAAAGACTTTGTGACAGATAAAATTAAGTCAGACTCAAGATAGCTCTGATGAAGTACAATAAATAAAGCTCATTATACATCTAATAAGCATACACACACTACAATGGCATAGACTACTACGGACACAGTATGCTGACATAATATCTCTGCTTCATAAACTTCACTGGTTGCCCATATGTTTTAGGATGCCTATATGGCATAGGACCAGTTTATCTGAGAGATTGCCTATTTCTCATGGTGTCTGCCAAACAGGTACATGTTAACAGAATTGGCACACTCCAGCTTCCTTCAATTAAACAGTGCCATCTATTGGGACCTAGAAAGCATGGCTTCTTTATTGTGGTGCCTGCCTTCTGGAATGAGTTCCTCTTGAAATCCGTGTGGCTCCCATTCTGTTGGTGTTTCATGCCTTAAAGACTTGGTCGTTTTCTCAGACTTTGGATTAAGATGGATAGAGCCTTATTTATAGGGCAAAAAGATAGTCAGACCCCATTTTGTTTTGTTCTGTATCTTGTTTTGATTATCATATTGTGAGCTTCCCGTTTGCCTCATCTAAACTGAATTCAATAAAGGTACAGTTTATAAACCATTTAAAAATATATTAAATTAATGAAATGTATAATGAGGCTGTTATAAGTTCACACCAGAACAGTAGTGCAAGATACGGTAGCAACTTTGATGCAGCAAAACGTTCTCTAGAACTTTGCTACAGTTAATACTGCTCCAATATGGCAGAGGCAGTTAGTCAGTATGGATGAGGCCATCTCACCCAAAGAATCTGCCTCAGAAAAAGCCTGATTTCTACAACAGGCAAGAAATATACAGAGAAATGAGGGATTGCTTCCATTGCTATTGCCATCGTATTTCTATGAACATTATTGCCTATGTTGTTTGACTACTACGTGAGATGCGTGTCTCCTCCTTGTTTAGGGTATTCTGAAAGAGGTTAGAAAATGTGTTTTCTTATTTATCACACCATAAAAAAGAGTATGGGAGTGACTAGAATATGTGTGTATGTTGTGGACAGAAAGGGAGGAGGGAGAGAGTGGGGGAGAGAGAGAGAGACCAGCAGATGCCATAGTGTGATATATAATTGGATTGCTGAGATTAAATGTTATTCCCAGGATCAAGGATGTTTACATACACAACAATTTTCTAAAATGCCGGAGAGCTGAAATAAAGAATTTCTGGTACAAAAGGTACAATATTTTATTTTTAAAAACTGCATTATTGGTCCAAGTAAGGGAGAGGAAACTCCTCCAGAATAGTATTTTATTTTCAAAAGCTACTGCACAACTGAAATGAAGTCTTTCCCTTATCAAGAATAGTATTTCATTTTCAATATCTTCTTGTTGCCCTCCTGCATGTCTAAGGAGAAATCCAAGCCAAAACAACATGAAACTACATTTAGTTTCTTGAGCTTCGCAGCAGACAAGAGATGCTAAAAGTCATCCAGGAAACTAAACACAAACAAAGACAGTTGCCTTTTGTGAAAAGTAATCCTGTAACTTCTCAATATTCCAGGTTGTTGGTTGTGTCGAATATAGGCCAAATATGAAAGCCTTTAAAATTTCCCCAAGTGCTAATGAGCTCTTAATGCAAGTCATACAATGAGTGATAATGCAGTAATTTTTTTCAAAGTTTCTTTACTGCATCATAATTTGCTTTGCGGTGATGAATGACTACTTCAGTAAACTTTCAGATTGTTAGTTCTCACTTGTTATTTGGGGGGATTAGAGCTGGCTCAACTTTGGATATATCCCTTATGGTGTGAAACATTGACGTACTGCTCAATATAACACATAACAAATTATACCTCTATTTATGATCCTGACATAGTGGCATTTATTAGCTATGCCAGTGTCTCTGTAGGTAAAATCATACTCTGAAACAGAAAAAAGTGCCCTGCTCAAAAAAAAAAAAAAGGAAACAATCATAAAAAGAAGCAAAAAAAATTGCATCTAACTCTGCACTGAACACTCCACCAAAACCTATTCCAAATCTTTCCTTACACGCAAAATGATGTCTAGAAATCTTCCTGTTGCCTTGCGAACAGCAACTATTTTTAAAAAAATTAAAATGAGACATTGAGGTTAGAAGTCAAATCTCTCACTCCATAGGCAGCTTCTGACCACAACACTAAAAGAACAACTCAGTTCCTGCAATAGGGAAAGATCAGAGTTGGAAAAAGAATAAGTTAATTGGAATTAAATTGATTTAAGAGCTGAGCAAATGGTAGTTGCTAATTCCTGGTGTGGTGTGGAAGTAATCCAGAGTGTTACTGAAACCCAAATAGAGCGGGATGTTCAAGCATTATTTCTCCTGCATGGAGAAATGTTCAGGTAAGTAGCACCAATGTTTCCACTAGAAATATGCACCAAATGGACCAAAAGCTTTTTAGTCCATTTGGTGATCTTTATAAATGTTTTAAATTGGACTTCTAGAGAAGCTCTGAAAACAGCTTTTAACCATTCAAGAATATAAGATAAATCTTATGCAACTTCTCTCTTCTAAGAAAATTTCAGGATGCTGGAGACAAACAATAATCAATAGTGGCCAACTTCATCAGATCATTATTTTTTTTTTGGTGTTGTTTTCAGCATAACTTTTAAATTTCCATTTTCTTTAATCATTTTCATAAGGTTACTTTTATTAAACTCAGTTCTTAGATAAAATTTTAGTGGTATCGTTTTGAAACTCTGAAATCCTCATTTTCCCAGCCTATGTCACTGTTTACTGAAGTCATTAATTCAGTAATTGTGTGTTAGTGTGAGTGTGTGTGTGTGTGTGAGTGTGTGTGTGTGTGTGTGTGTGTGTTGGTTAAGGCACTGGGCTAAAAAGCAGGAGACTCTGAGTTCAAGTCCTGCCTTGTCCATAAAAGTCAGCTAGGTGACCTTGGGCCAGTCAGTCTCTCTCAGCCCAACTGTCTTACAGAATTGTTCTGAGGAAAATAAGAGGAGGAAGGTGTGATGGATATGTTCCCTGCCTTGAGTTATTTGTAAAAATAATAAAGGTGAAATATAAATAAACAAACATCTGCTAGTTTATTTGAACTGATTAATATAATTGTTTTGAATGAAAAGCATCTTTTGAATTTTAAGAACTGAAGAGAAGAACATAATGGAAAATATAGCAAATAATGAGGCAAGTATTTAATCCGGGGATGGAAGAATGCAGAATCTTTTCATCCCTGGAATTTAATTGTATCTACCATAAATCATTATCTCTGGCATAGTTTGAAATCTTAAAGCTGTGGGTCCCTGCTGGCCAATTTATATGAGATTATGTTATAACTATCTTCTCCTGATCTATTCTCAGCTATTTTGCCATGAAGACTCTGATGGCTCGTCTGACAGTCCTAAACTGCATGAGCACTCCAATCTCTCAGCTCACTAGGGTGATTCAACCCAGATTTACCCACAAATGGGAAAGAATATGAATGCAGTAGATCAGTGAACACTAATGTCCAAGTCTTACAATGCTTCAGTACCAAAGACTTGTTACCCCTCTGTGAGATGTTTATTATATTTAATCAAATTTATGAACATGAAGGATCAGTGAGAGGAGGCTGAGCTCAGCGTGAACAAAGAAAGCAGGAGCTCCTTATGGAAGCACCAATCATCATTGACAAAAAAAATATTTCTGTAAAACTTCGAGAGCCATCATACAATGATTTGCAAATCACAGATTTCTGCCCTGAGCATTGAAATAAATCCTTGTTCTAGCAGAGTTTGAAATTGGCTCAACAAGCTACTCCCTTTCATATAATACAAATGTAAAATAAGCTCTATTTTCTTTGATGCTGCCCTAATGCAATCTTCATAAGCATGCAAGGCATTGTCTCATTAAAAACACATGTCCAATTTCTAAATCGTGTATACAGTTCTATGAAATATCTTTGAACAAGCCATTATGACCTACTTTGGCTGTTTTCCAAAAATCGTAATTTTCACTTTAGCATGATGGATGCTAAGTCTTTCTTTTTAGCAATACCAGATATCACTAGTGTAAAATAAAACAGAAACTTTTTAAGAGCCAATGAAAAAGAGAAAATATTATATAGGGGACAAACAGGGAACCACAACCTTCTTATATTAATTTAACATAGGTGTGTATAAAATCATCTCTAAACCATCTACCATATTTCCCCGAAAATACGACCTATCCCAAAACTAAGTCCTAGACTGATTTTTGGGGTGGGTCTAATATAAGCCCTATCCCAAAACTAAACCCTAATGAAGGGGGTGGGCATGGCCAGCACAGGAAGCAGCCCTTCCCTTCTTGGGTTACCTCATGACTGCTCGGCCCCTTAATTGTAGCTTGCGGATCAGCTGAGGCAGCGAGGACCAGGAGTTCTGTCTTTCCAGGCACCTGTAGATGTTTCCGGTGTACTCTTGCTAGCCCCAGCCCTGCCAGGCAACCTCACAGCCAAGGGCCCCTCTGTTCCGCAGCTCACCTTTTGGCTCTGGAGCAGGTGGCAACCATGGTTTGCACTCTGTCAGGCCTGGAGCTCGGGTGTTGCTCAGGCTGCTGCTACGATGAGGCAGAAAGCCATGCAGCCCATCAGAATTGGCTCCCCCCCATGGCCTCTACCTGGCTTCTGCTGCTTGAGAAAAGAGCAATCAGCAGGCAATTCTGGAAAATTGTGGGAAGCGTATGCTCAGCTGATCCACGTGCCGTGTTTAAGGGGCCGAGCAGCCATGAGGTGACTGCGCTCTCCTGCACCTCAAAAACAAAGACAAAACAAGGCCTCTCTGAAAATAAGCCCTAGTGCTTATTTTCAAGCCTAAAAGAAAATAAGACCAGGTCTTATTTTTGGGAAAACATGGTAGGAAAACTAACTTGAAAAAGAAATGTTAGATTTGGGGCTAGGTCAGTCTGCTGTTAAATGTAGTATGAGAGCTAGCATAAAGATGAGATTTTATGTTAATCATAGTCTTAGATTTATGTTGTGGCTGTTATTGTGTATGTAGATTTGGGTTACAGCACATTATTAATTTGCCAGTTGGATGAATTTTGCATTGAGTTAGACCATTCAAATTTTTTGTTAAATTGCGTATATAGATGAATGTCAGGTTGAGATTTTGTGACAGTTGTACATTTTGGTTCATGTAACAGTTAGGAGTGAATGCTTTTGAAATTGAAAGGCATAAAAGGAGAAAAAGAAAAAGGGAGTAGACATGAACATTTTGTCAGGTTTGGAAGCCATATTAGGCCGGAAGCTTCCATGCTGCCACCTTCTCATGTGTGGGAAAGTAGGAGGGGGAATTTAGTAGAGGGGTTATCTTTAGGCATAGTAGCATTCTTCCTGTTGGTCAAGGTCAGGCCGATCCTGCATCTGGAGAAGGATGGTCGGACTGATGTCTCGAGATGGGACGGATGGTGATTGCAGCATGTGATCAACTGAGGAGTGAGGGGATGGTTTTGGGGGTTTTGATTTACTGAGGGAAAACCCGGACCTCTCAGATTTGGGTTTTCCCAGATGTGCCAGTTTACCTATTCTAGTAAATAGAACTTTGAAAAATGCTCACTTCAGAGTTTTTACTTGGAGTTGGGGTTTTTTCTGGAACGCTGACACATTTACTTCTGAAAAGCTTTTTCTCAACCAGCTGCTTCCTCAACTCAGATCTCCTACAAATACAACACAAAATCACTGAACTCAGATTACAAACTCCCCCCAAAAGCATATAAATACATATATAATTCATATAAAGTTATATAGATTCAATATGTTGCATCAAGCTTCCTGACTCCAAACCAAATCTGTATGAGTTGGGGCTTTTAAAAAAAACACTTTCATTCAGCCCCATGGGAAGAACTTTAATAGGAAAAAAAAAAAAAGCAAGAGCCAAAATGGAGGTGACTCCCTTCTCCTTCCAGAAATCTCCCTGAAATGGGAAATGGGTTGATTCCTTTTAGGGGTGGGGTTAGGATACTTCTAACCTGGTTTTACTGCAATGCCTGAACCTTTTGGAATGGGATTTACCACATTCATTACAGAAATGTTTTCAGGTCTTGGATACAATAGTCTATTTAATTACTTGGAGTACTGATATTGGGGAGACTTATTCAGTGATGGGATTCAACCGGTTCGCACCTATTCACTAGAGCTGATTGTTAACTTTCTAAGCAGTTCAGAGAACCGGTTGTTGGAAGAAATCTCCTGTTGTTTTTTTCCACTTTACAGGGCTAATCCTGTAAGGAAGGCAGGAAGGAAACATTCTGCTGTGTTTGAATTTTTTCCTGCCTCATTGGGTTTTTTCCCCTATCTGGGGAGGGGGTCTTCAGATGAGAAGCACCCCTCAATGTGAGTGATGTTAAGTTGGCCATGCCCACTCAGTCACATGCCCACCCAGCCACACCTACCCAGCTGCTCATTAGGACAGAGAATCGGTTGTTAAATTATTTGAATCCCATCACTGGACTTATTGCTAATAAACTATCTTTGGATTGACAGAATAATACTTGCTGCTCATAACTGGAGAATTAAAATAATTGACATTATTAAGATTCTTCTAGGCCTGAGATCATGAATTATCACTTTCTATATTAGAAGGCAGCAAGGAAGTACAGTATATTCAGTCAGGGCCGGATTTAGATGAAAAGAGGCCCTAGGCTATTCCACTTATGAGGCCCTTTCACCTATAGTGAAAGTGTAATTTTAATTTTGCTAACAATTTGAATGTAGGCCCCTCTTGATCTTGAGGCCCTAGGCTGAAGCCTAGTTAGCCTATAGGAAAATCCGGCCCTGTATTCAGTAGGGGAAAAGAGTCACGTGTATAATACGTACGCTTACAACTGTATCCTCATCACATTCATACTTTTTGGCAGTTTATTTTAAAAACATTTTACGTGCATATTTAAAATACATTTTAAAAAGAGGCTGCAAATTCTATTCCTGATTTAAAGCATAGCATTTCTTGTCCCAGTTTATAGGCATAACACCTGTGGTGCCTTTTAATTCCATTACTATTATTTTAGGATTTAGCATGCTAGGAAGATCAAACAGTTTCAGTGTGGCAGCTCATTTTCAGTAATGGATACATAAATCATAAGTCACAAATCTAGGGAAAGTGCCTCTTTATAACTAATCCCATAGCAGCAAAGACCTTTGATCCTGACATAATATCAAAAGGGACTTATACTATGCTTTTTGGTGGGTGTGCAGAGTTTGTTTGCAATGTATACATTCATCTTCCAGCTATGCTGGCTGGAGAATTCTGGGAACTGAGGTCCACACATCTTCAAATGGGTTTAGGATGATTAGGCGCCCATCATTGGCCCAACCCTTGTCCCCAGCAACCTACCTCAGCTGATTCACAGCCAGCTTTCCTCTTCCGCTGTCCCACCCCTAGCGATTCTCTATGACCAATGGCCTCCTGGCCCTCTATCCCTGCCCATTCACCCAGACATTGTTTGACCCGGGCCTCTAGCTGCTCAGAACAAAAAGTCACCAGTCAGTGGGGGCAAGCAGTAGTGAGTGATCGGTGGCAGGCTATAGAAGGGAGCAGCGTGCCATTGCAGGAGCCAGGCAACTGGCAGAGGTGGCATGCAGAAATCACAGGGGGCAGGGGTGCCAGGCAACTGGTGATGATGACATGCAGAAGTGATCATGCGGGAGCCATGGGGGGTGCACCAAGCAACTGGCGGCAGCGGTGGTTCCATGCTTCCTTGGAGCAGATACATTTAGTTTAGTTTAGTTTATTGTCATTGCACATGGTACAATAAAATTAAATGCCATCTTCAATGTACATTATAACTATAAAAACAAAAACACAAACATCCTTTACATTCTATATAATTGAAATTAAAAACAAGATATTGCACTATACTGTAGAATTCAATATGGTTATTGGCCTGGGATAGAAGCTGTCTAAGCATCTGCATTTTACTCCCCCTGCGGTGTGTGCAAATGGTGCAGGGAGGGCACCATCTAAATGAAGCCTCTAAATTGTTTCCGGGTAGAAAATTAGGCCGAAGCCTTCCCTGCCTGCCTGCCTGCCTGTTACTTTGCTCTCCCTCAGCAGCACGGGTGCCACACAGATCCCCAAATGCAGCAGCAATAGCTTGCCCCATTTTAATGGTAGGAAAGCTCTCTTCTGGAGACAGTTTTGTCTCCAGAAAACAAGACCAGAGTTGAATCTAAAGCTTCCAGCCTGTAGGTATTACTAAAAAGCCTCTGCTGCTTGTTTGCACTCCCACCCCCACCCCCTGAGATTGCTTCTGGATGCCACCACCACCAGTTGCCTGGCGCACTCTCCCATGCCCCCCACTGCAATTGCTTCTGCACGCCACTGCTGCCAGTTGCCCGACACCTCCCCCACGTGATCGCTTCTGCATGCCACCACTGCCAGAGGCCTTGTGCACCCTCCATGATGGCCCCCATGATGGCGTGCTGCCTTTCCATAGACTGCTGTCAATCACTCACTGCCGCCTGCCCCCATTGGCGGGTGGCTTCTTATCTCATGCAGCCAAAGGCCTAGGTCAAACGGAGTCTGGATGAATGGGCAGGGATGAAGGGCGAGGGGCAGAGGGGTAGGGGGCCATGGAGAATGGTCAGGGGAGGGTCAGCAGAAGAGGAAAACTGGCTGTGAATCAGCTGAGATGGGTGGCTGGGGGTGAAGGGATGCGGCCAAAGGTGGGCGGCCATACATCCCATTTCATCTTCAAAGCTCCAAGTTTGAGAAACACTGTAGTAGGAGATACCAGCATAATCAAAAGATGTCTCAAGTTATCATATAGTGTGTGTATGTGTGCAAGACAGAAAATTGGGGGAGGTGGTAGGGGGCAATCTGCAAAAGATAACCCAGCAAGGAGCAAGTCTGCTCAATAGCAGGCATGATGATTATGACATAACAAAGAACTCTGGGAAATTTAAGGGTGGGTGGAATGAAGAGGAGGGCGCAGCTGGAAGTGTGTTATGAAATAAGGATACATCTTGTTGTACCATCTGCTTGTATAAGATCCTAATCACATTGTTTAAAAAATTATTATAATTCATACTAAGACTGATTTTTGCTGGAACAGCAATACATGTTATCCCCCTTCTGCCAAAATCTCTGTGAAAAAACACTCCATATGCAAATAATGATAAGAAAGACAACACATACTGGCATTTACTTTAGCTTTGTTGATTTTGATAATTGTAGTAAAGCTTTCTTAAGGTTTTTGTCTGTTTTTAATAGAGCTGTAGAAAAGAGAGGAAGCTTAAGATTTTCCTCCATATGCAATGTAGCTATTGAGAAATCAGGGTTATACATGTAACTAATATTTAGAAAATTTTGAAGCTGCTGCAAATAATGCATTTAATGTAATATATATTTTATCCTGAAATAAGTCAGAAGCTAAATGCCAATTGCTTGCTTCTTTGCTTCCCCTTTTACATACAGAGAGTTAGGCTTTAATGAATTCTGTCCAAACTGAAAAATAAACTGCATTTATCCTTGGTCAGCTTGAGGAATAAGCAGGCTTTGTTTGCCTGAGTTAAGATAAGAGGCATTTAAAATTCAAATTAACAAGATATTCATAATGAGTCACTTCCCACAAGCAGATACACATACTGTATTAAAGACCATATGAGTAAAATTGGGAGGTGGGAAAGTTAAGGGAGCTGTAATGATCATATTCTTTAAAAGAAAAGTTATAAATTAATGGACCTAACTGGGACTGGCAACTCCATCACCAAATGAAACCGTCATCAAATGAAACGTCATACGAGTGCAAGTTGCAATTTCCTACTGGCTTCTCAACTAACTTTGCTTATCAGAATCTGGCTGGAAAGGTTGCAAATGGTGATCACGTAACTATGGGATGCTGCTATCAATATACTGTATTTTTCGGAGTATAAGACGCTCCGGACTATAAGACACACCTACCTTTTGTGGGTGAGGAAAACAAGAAAAAGAAATCTGCCTCTGCCTCTACCTCTGCCTCCCAGAAATTTTGCCTCTTTGCAGCAAACAGCCTGCTTTACTTTCATTTTCATTTTCAGCATAGCTTGATTAGCACAAGAGAAAAAAAATCTGTTCCCAGCAATTTACCTCCTTGCAGCAAGCAACAGAGGCCCGTGCAAAACATCTGAGAGCAAAACATCTGAGAGTCGGGAGGATGAAACAATCAACTTGTGCTAATTAGAATGTGCTGAAGCTGAAAGGAGCTGTTTCTTCTTGCTGCTTGCTGCAAGGAGGTAAACTGCTGAGAGGCAGAGGCCAAAGGGTGGAGGCCAATGGGTGGTGGTGCTACATTCGGTGTATAAGACGCACCAAGATTTTCACCCCCTTTTAGGGAGGAAAAAGATGTGTCTTATACTCCAAAAAAAATGGTAAATCTGCAATGGCTGCCCAATCACAATTACATGACTGCAGTGACAGTCCTCACGTCATAAGTGTGAGGACTGGCTATAAGTCACTTTTTTCAGTACTGTCATAACTTCAAATGGTCACTAAATGAATGGTCATAAGCACGGACTACCTATAGTCTTTCCATAAACTGAAATATGCTAAAATACAGGATCACTCTCCTATACATATGACTGGCTGTAAGGTAAGACTTAGTAGGCCATGATCTAGGGTGCCAAAGCTTAGAAGCACCAGCACCATACCTCTTTCTGAATCATTCTGAAAATACAAATTTTTATATTGGCAGGAGGTGGCACCACCAGTTACAACTCACCACGGCCAACTCGCTCATTTGTTGAACAATTCAACAAATACAAAAGTTAAATTAATTTTGATGGAACCATGGCCAATAATAATAATAAAGTAAAGCAAGTCAGTCCAGAAACACAAGTCTTACAATAATTTTGACAAAAACAGGGTCACCAATAGTAAAAGTAACTGAGTGAAATGCTTAATAAAATGTTGAACTGTCCCGCAGCATGTTTTTTTTTTTTTTTTTTTGTGGTAAGCTGGGTATGGCGAGTTGTCTTGTGTGGTTAATTGACCATGACAAGTTGGTTGCGGTGAGTTGGCCATGGAGAATTGGCCTTGGTGAGTTGGCCTGGACCCAGTGATAGCAGCCTAGGGGTATTCTATAGCCATAGACCAACACCACCTATGCACTTTACTAGCAGAAACCAGTTTTGCTTCTCAGTGGTTTTGCCCAATGAATGAATAGTGCTAAGCAAATTTTGTAATATGTGCTGTCTAGAGGAGGAAGTCTGTAAGGTTTTTTTTTTTCTTCTCCTTTTAAATTCTTCTCTAGGGAGAATTGATTGCTGACTCCTAAAGAGTGTTTAACAGAAATTGTGACACCTAAAATGGCTGTTTAAACTACCCCTAGTTATTAAAGTGTGATTCCTGGTCTAAGATTTCTTTGTAGACTTCTGAAACGTTGACAGTACAAATGTGGTTAAAACATGTGTGAATCTTAACAGTCCTCAATGGAAGGTCTTCAGTGCTTGAGCAGTGGAAATGAAAGGCTGGTATGAAAACATAGGCTGCATTTCGTACAGCTTAAAAAGCCATAGTAAAACTGATTTAACCACAAACATCCTTTACAGTGTTTGTTGAAGAATGTCAGTAAAGAATTTGAACTTGTAAAGGGAAGAAGAATAACCTCGAGGAACAGGAGGAAAAGCTGCTACCAAGATCACAGTTGAATGTAAGGAAACTGAGTCCAGGTCAAAAGTGTAACTGGGAGAGAGAGTCTTGTCTGAGATACTTAGATTTCAGTTCTGCCCTAGACTCAGATTTCTTTTATCTTGGTATCAGTTCTTCCTCCTGTTCCTCAAGGTTATTCCTTCTTCCCACCACAGAACCACATTTGCAGAAAGCTACATGGATAAATTGGCAGCGAATTAATACCATTTAATGTTAAGAGTATGAGAGATTTTGGGAAAACTAGAAAAGTGTCAATTGTATGTCTACTGAGCCACAGTGGCGCCGTGGTTAGAGTGCAGTACTGAGGCTACTTCTGCTGACTGCTGGCTGCCTGCAATTTGGCAGTTTGAATCTCACCAGGCTCAAGGTTGATTTAGCCTTCCATCTTTCCAAGGTTGGTAAAATGAGGACCCAGATTATTGGGGGCAATATGCTGACTCTGTAAACCATTTAGAAAGGGCTGTAAAGCACTGTAAAGCGGTGTATAAGTCTAAGTGCTATTGCTATTGCTACCTCAGAAAGGTGTTCAGAGAGGTGGAGAACAGAGTGACAAAGAGACTCCATCTTAATTAACTCACTATAACAGAGGGCGACAAATTCTTTTTGCAGATGCCCATAATCTGCCCAAAATAGCATTAGAAAGACCTTCTTGAAATCCATGTTGTTCTTGCTCCCAGAAACATGGAATTTAACAAGGGAATTGAAATTGAAATACATTACCAGAAAATTAGGGATGTTGGCTGCCAAAGCCAAGTTAGATTTTCATAACAAAAAGGGGCACAAAATAACTCCAAAAGCATCTCTCCAAACTGTAGAGAATGGGCAATAAAGCAATCGGTATAGAGATAAATATGCAGAGATCAAGTATCTTAATCCTAGGCAGGGCAACTACTGAAATCAGCAAATATTCAGGGGTATCACAAGATACCAAATTCTTAATTGTGCTTTAAATATCTTGGAAGGTCACAGCCAGTTTTTGGTTGTAAATATCACATGTCACAGGCCATCTTGGAAGATCTGAATTTATTTATTGCTTTTATACAGTGCCTGACTTTCAACTAACTCTCATCTTATATCAGATGTAAGATACCTGACCCTTTTTTATGTTTTGGTATTTGATTTGATATTGTATTCAGTAGCATTTTATTCAAAGTGTAATTTTCTCTTTCATCCTCTCATTTTGAATAGTGCTATTGTAATTTTAAAACCACTTTTGGTATGACACATGGCCCCGAAAGATAACCATTAATTCTTTCTATTATCTGAAGCAAGTTCACCATTGTAAGAACTTGACTTGAATTATTTATTGAGATTTTGAGCTTACTTTTGATTTGGCATAATTGATAAAGCCTATATTTCTCTTAAAACAGTTATTTTGGAATTTAACCTATATCAAAGGAAGATATTGAGAAAAACAGAAAGGGAAAGGAGCAATGAAATGAAAATGAGACATCTGTCCTTAGATAGCCACAGCATGATAACATTACCCTTTAGCTGGCATTCTCTTTGATTGCCTTGCAGAATTACCATAGTGAATATTCTTCCACTTAAAATACATACCATTCTCCAGGAAAAGAACAGGAGCCTAGTTTAATGGTAGAAGTTTGGAATTATTCACTAGTTTATTAGGAATATACTGCATAATAATAAAATCTAAAACAACTAATATAGTTCACCACTAAGAGCAGTTGCACACATAGGGTAAATGTTAAGATTAAATCACTTTGCTTCTTTCAAACCCTAATGCTTTTCAACTTGCTAAAGAACTGCAGGGAGGAAAGGGGGAAATGGAATGCCGAGAATGTATGTGAAGATTGTGAGAGTATGGAAACTATCAAGGTCACCACTGCAGGTGCTTGAGAGAGAGATGGACTGTTCCCATAACAAGAGGACAATGTGATCATAATTGGACAATGTGATCATAATTGGACAATGTGATCACCCAGGGGTGGGGAGAAGAGGAAGCTATTATTTAACTAGGCAAGTATAGACGCGGGAAAAACCAGAGTTGGTTTTGTTTCTTCAGTACCAATATGGTAGATCCCATAAAGTTTTACTTTTGGGAATTCAGTTCTCCTGAGAGTGTTTCCTTGTTCACTAGCTAGACAGCTGACAGTAAAATCTAAAACTGGAAGAAATAATATCTTTCCAAAAATTAGCAAAAGTAAATACTGTATATAGATATATGAAATGGGCAAAATATATTCTGAATAGTACAGGATACCATGAAGAAGCAGGAAAAAATTATTTATCAACTATTTAGAAGCAGATACTGTGCCCCTTAAATATGATGGTTAACGATCAGCCTGTATTCTATTGATAATAATACTTATCGTATCTAAATGTATGTTGCAAATTGCAATTTCATTTTAAATCAGTGGTTATGAGAAACCAATCCAAATTTGTAGCTGATCAAAGAGATGTTGGACAATCATAATGAAAAAGTAGTGGTTTTTGTTTCATAAAGCGGGTATATTTTAGGCACACTGTGAAAAAACTAACATTATTTTGACAAGTATGTATTACAAGAAAAGGGCTACCTTTGAAAACCATTTAAAATAGAGCGGCACCCAACAATATGGCTGTCCTCATAACTCTTTTGCTTTCCTGAGCTCTACTTCTACCAATAGATTTCTGGTATAAATCAAGGTGCTGGTTATAATCTATAAAGTCCTCCATGGCATAGATCTAAGCAGGGGATCCTAAACTTTTTGCCTTCACACTTTAATGTACATCCTTCATTTAAAAACCAAACACCAAAATTAACACAAAGAAGCAATGAACAATGAAACAATGCAAAAGGGATGTTGAGATCCTAGTAAGAGTGCAGAGAAGAGCCAGAAAGATGATAAGGGAATTGGAGGCTGAATTGTATGATTGAGAGAACTTGTCTAATCTATCAAAAAGAAGAAGTAAGAGTGATATGATTGCAGTCTTCCAGTACTCAAGGGGCTATTACAGAGAAGAAAGGGTCGACCTATTTTCCAAAGCACCTGAAAGCAGGACAAAAAATAACCAATGGAAACTTCTCAAGGAGAGCTCCAACCTAGAACTAAAGAGAAATTTCTTGCCACTGAGAACAATTTATTAGTGGAAGAGCTTACCTCTGGAAGTTGTGGGTGCTCCATCACGTGATGTTTCTCCAGAATGGTATAGGGTCCCCTATACTAGATCTCCATGGTCCCTTCCAACCCTATTATTGTATGTCACAAGTATCAAACTTGCAGCGTCACATTGCCATCACATGATGTATCATGACATTTTTCCTCTTCGCGGAGCTGGGGTGGGCATGGCCTGCACATGATGCATCCGGCCTATGGGCCGCCAGTTTGACACCCGTGTTCTATGTTCTACATGGGTTTATTGTAATAATATACAACTAAAAAGTTCTTCACACCTCCCAAGGGAGTTACACTTCACAGTTAGGGAAACCCTGATGTAAACAAAATGTCTGCCTTCTATGGCTTCTGTCCAGACTATATGATTGAGCAAAGTATTAGGTTGCACCATTAGGTGGTATCCATTAGGTAGTATCCACTTCCACAGTGGATTATAGAAGACTGTATAATATGATATCACTGTATCTACCCTCTAAAATGCCCTCCACCCTGTGGTATGTCTGCCCCTATCCTAGCCATGTTTTAAAAAACTGTGAAAACTTGGCTTTCTTAGAGTTTAGAATTCAGTAAATAATGGGTCTTGTGTATTTTACTTTTTTGTTTTGTATTTATTTCTTTATTTTTCTATACTTCCCAGAATTGTTATACAGTTGTTGCTTTTATAAATTTAATCTAAACAAATTTCTACTAGTATAGCAGAATGCACTAGTTCAAATAATAGAAAAAAACAATATGTATTTATTTATTAAATTTTTATAGAGGCCATCTTTGGGTGGCATATACTATTAAAACACAAGTAAAGGCATAGTCTTCTACCATTAAAAAAAAACAATTAAACATTAAAATGTAGATTTAAAAAATAATAATAAAAGCATTTATTAAAATATATTATTTGTCCCAACTTCTGCCAGCCCAGCAGTTTGAAAGCATGTAAAAAATGCAAGTAGAAAAATAGGGACTACCTTTGGTGGGAAGGTAACAGCGTAAATACCTTTGGCATTTAATCATGCCGGCCACATGACCACGGAGACATCTTCAGACAGTGCTAGCTTTTCAGCTTTGAAATGGAGATAAGCACCGCCCCCTAGAGTCAGGAACGACTAGCATATATGTGCAAGGGGAAACTTTACCTTTACTATTATCAAATAGATCTGTACAAAAGTTAGCACTAGTCAGAACTTTATACAGAAAAATAGTTTGCATATGAACTTTTCTACCTTAACCCTCACTCTTTTCTGTTCCAGACCCACTCTCTACAAATATACAATTTTTTAACAAAATGTGAAAATGAAAACAAACCCAAGAATATGAAACATAGAAAAGATAAACTAGATAATCTCTGAGAGTAAAAAGATTTATAAACAAATATTTTTCTTTCAAAAGGTATGTTACTAGTAATTACTAATTGCCATTAGACATAATAGTTTAATGCCATTATACAGTATATATTGTAATAGACTACACACACACACACACACACACACACACAAGCTTGTTAAAATCCAAGTGTATTTTTACAGGAGTTAAATATATGCATGTTTTCATTCTCCCCTCCCTCCTTTATTTTTTTTAATCACAAGTAATCAGCATGGGCTTGAACATATCCTATCTCTTTTCCATACTGGGGTTTGCAGGGAATGTCAAATGAAGCATCTCCTGGGAGGTCACAATAAGAACTATTAAGATACTACCCTTAAAAGCAGGAGGGCAGAGTCAGAGTGCGAAGATCCATAGGGTTCCTGGGAAAACAAGTTTGAAATTTCCATCCATTCACCCTAACAGGCTTAGTCACCATACAACAGTTACATGCCTCTCTAGAATCCTTTTATATCCTTCATAGTGGGCAATCAAAAGACCATCTTTATTGTTAACTAAGCATATCCATCAACCACAGAGACTCCGGAGACTCTGGAGAAGAAAATGGAAACTCATCAGATAGAAAAAAGAAACAAGCTGCTCAGAGGATTACATAGCTGGCCAGCTGGAACGGTGGGCAGATACCTCTCATAGGTTGTAAGAGTATATTCTATTGCAAATTAATCAGGAAAAAAATGGTTCATTCTTAATTTGCTTTCTCCCATGAAAAAGTCTGAGTGGACCCTTGTATTATAGTTTATTTTTCACTTGCATATTCACATGATGAGAAAATAAGGAAGCTTTCTGTTTCTGTTTGCTTAGCTACTTTGTACTACTTGTTTATTTATTAGGTGTATGCAGTGATGGGTTTCAAAATTTTTTACTACCGGTTCTATGGGTGTGCCTTGGTGGGTGTGGCAGGGGAAGGATACTGTAAAATCTCCATTCCCACCCCACTCCAGGGGAAGGATATGGTAAAATCTCCATTCCCACCCCAATCCAGGGGAAAGTTACTGCAAAATCCCCATTTCCTCTGATCAGCTAGGACTCGGGAGGCAGAGAATAGATGGGGGCAGGGGCAGTCAGAATTTTTATGACTGGTTCTCTGAACTACTCAAAATTTCCACTACCAGTTCTCCAGAACTGCTGAAACCCACCTCTGGGTGTGTGGCACCTACAGAAATACTTTGTATTTTTTGCTACTAGGTTAGAAGAAAAATCAAAAATAAGTTATTGAGAAATAATAATATTTTTATCTTGTCGTGAAGCTTAAAAAGTTTGGGTTGCTTCTTGATTAAGGTTGCATTCCTCTGCTGCGGAAATTGAGGTCGGAAGTAAAAAACAGCAGTAAATTTTGAATAATTATAGCTGCATGCCCTGCATTACAGCTCTTATATGACTACCAATCTCTGTGAGGTGACATCTATGATTTAGTGCATCACCAAAACAATTCCTTGCCACAAAAGTCCCATCATTCACTCTTGCTGTCCCTTTATTCAGTATGAAACAAGGATGATGATTAAAAGTCCTCTTTAAACAGGGTCCGAGTTCTGTAAGAGGATTCCCAATTGGAAAGTCATCCATCTCTGTTGATGATAGCTCAAACCCCAGAAAGGATTCTAAAACTATGTGGAATGGTGACTCTGCAATCATCCTGCAAGAAGACATGGAACATGAATACAAAAATCCCCACACATACAGTATAGTTTTACTGACTGAGGAGCTGGCCAGCATCCCTTAAATAAAAGGAAATGCCCTGTTGCCCTCAAGAATGAAGGAGAAAAGTAAGCCTAGAACAGAAAAACAAATTGTTACTGCCACCTATTACATTTTCATTCTTCAAGCTTCAATTCCTTCACCTCATCCAATGCCCCAGATTTCCCTTGGAGGCATGTTTGGTTCTGTGTCTTGCCTGGGAAGCAATAAAACACCCCATCTGCCAGGACGGAAACTCCCAGGTATTTGAAAATAGAGTCTAAAACCAAGCTGGAGTTTATGTGATTGTGTTTGAACAACACATCGAATCTCAAACTAGCTGACTACATTTTCACATACATGTTGTCTTTATGGTGGTTAATTTATTATTCGATGTTTTCTGAATAGTTTTTATCCCAGAGCTATAATTGCATTCAACAATGAACTAAAGGGCCACCATCAGTGAGCTATTGGACAGTATTACTTGGTCTGTTGTGTGGATGTTTGGGTGGTTTAGGGGTGGGGAATTGTGGTGGGTGGGAGTGTGTTTGGGGATTATGTGTGTGGGACCTGGTCTTTGGGTGTTAAGTAAATTTCGTTAAGTAAACGACAATAAAGTTTATTATTAAACCTAGAAAATTGAATCAATTGAATAAGCCACGGTTAACGTAGGCAAGTGTATCATACAGATCCACTGTTTAAGCTTTGGTTAGGGTATAAGAGAATAAAGATCAAATTAAGGTATGTGCTATCCTTTGAATTTGTAGAAAAGAAGGACATGATGATATACATATACCCCAGAGGTGGGATTCACTTACCGTCCCTACTGGTTCGCAAATGTGAACGCGCTCGCTCACTACACTCACATGCGCCACCTCTGCACATGCACACAGCCTTCTGCGCATGCGCAGTAGTCATGCATTATGTCCAGGCAAGTGGGTGGAGCCAACTGTCCATTAAGCAGTTTCATGTGGTTGCCTTCCATAACTGTCCAATCCTATTCTTTACTCTCCCAAACTCTTCTGAGCTTAATGAAGTTTGATTTCTCCTCTTGAGTATGCATAACTTTTGGACTCAGACAGCAATATAGCCAAGTCCACGTCTCAGGGTTTAGGTTCATTTTCTGATAAGGAGACTTCCAAGGGAAGCAGATCACCCTGGAAAGGAACTCTAGGTTTTCCATTGGGTTGTTATTACTACGTTGTGTCTCTGGTGTGATTGGCTGCTTCTTGGAACTAGTGGCAATGAATTTCAGCCAATCTCTGCTGCTGCTTCTTCAGTCCGTGCTGACTTCTACACTTTTATACAGCAATTTTATACAGATATAGCAATTGTTTTCAACAATGATCTTTTCCCTCGATGGTCCTCATTTCACAGCAGTAATGCAATGCTTGAGAAGTAGCAAACATGGAGGGGGGCCACCAAGCAATCAGGCAGCTTCTCTTCTTCCAAATGAAACTAAATGCTTGAAATATTGTTTGTAATATTAATTTAGGACTGTGCTATGGTTTAAAGTGAAACCGTGAATTAAAAAACAAAAACACATCTTCCCTGCTTTTTTCATTTTTTTCCCCTGATAAAACAAAAACAAAAAATCTTTGGGATTACACCTTTATGGGTTGCTCCATAAAGTTAGGAGGCTTTTCCCACCTAGTATGAGAGCCTCTCTGGCTGCAAATATTTGGATACTGAGAACTGAGTCATTGCAGAATCATAGCCTTACATGAACATAAACCAATACTTCTTGTGTTGCTGTGAAGGGGGAGGCTGGTAATTGCACCACGGGGACACCTCCGGGCTTAAGCCATTTGCAGTTAATCAGAATTACTAATGTGTTTGGTTAACTTTTTTTCCTTCCCTGACAAGAAGAAAAATTGATGAGGCTGCAGTCAAGAGATACAGTAAATGCCCTGGCATGGACTGTATGCCTTCTCTTGGGGATGCAAATGAGAACACTGGCAGAAGAGTCATTTAGCAGGCTTGTTTTCAAATGGAAATGCTGAGTGCAGGAAGTAGGCTGCTGCTCTTAATGTTAAAGACCAGCCTCTTTTTTTTTTTTTTTTTTTTTGTGCAATATTCCCCAAATGGATCTCATTTTAATAGGTTTGGCCTTCATTGTAAATGGTTTAATGTTCTCTCTGACGGATGATGTGTCTCACCAGAAGAATGGCAGCTTCTGCCAGGAAAGCATCTTCCCGATGTAGAACAGTTATGTCAGCAGGACAGAAAATGAGTTCCAGCTAAAGTTGTCTACCTCAGATCACCAGCAAAACCTGCTTGGGGTGAGTTTTGAAAAAAGAAGGAAGAGAGCCAGAAGTGATTCTGGCACCGTTTTTACCTTTCTTTCTGTCTCTGGTTAGCTGAGCATCACCCCACTATGGTGCTGAATAAGATTGACAAAGCTACCTGCAGTGTTGGCAATTTCAAGAGTAGACTTCCATTTTACAAATGCCAATCTTTAACTAGTTCTTATTAAATAACCCAAGTCACTGTGAGGTTTTTCTTTTTCTTTTTTCTTTTTTTTTGCAATAATAACTTTATACATACAGATAGATTAAGCCTAAAATGAGGATTCATTAGAACTCCATCAGCTTCTTGTCCTGATGAGATTTCTAGAAGAACCCTACAGCAGCAGTGACACTTCATAGGTCACATGCCAATCCAAATCCCCCCACCCTTTTTTTTCTCTTCTCTTACAAAAAAAATAATAATAATCACACCATTGAAATTTGGTGGCAAGATAAATGAATAGCTCCATCTAATAATTCTGACAGTTACCATAACTACCCAAGGAAAGTTCACCTCCATGTTCCCATTTTCTGTTCATCCATCACCTTCCTTTTCATACAAACTGCGTAGTGACTCCCTTGTTCCAAATTCAAGATGATATTAGGCAGATTTGAAAAGAAGATGATTTGATTGAGCATGCAGCTGAAAGAAGGCTCTGTTTGGAGGTCATGGAGCAGCTATTGAAAGTTTTAGCTGATACAGTTCCCAGAGGCTTTTTACTTGAAAGAACCTTATTTGTGGGTTCCTGCATGAATTATACATAGAAGAAAATTGCTGTAAAATGAGTTGCTAGATCCAAAACGCCACATATATTTACAGTGTGCCTTGAAAAAGGAAGATTATTGTAGTATCCTAGCTGGACAGGATCAAATGAGCAGTAACCCTAACATAATAAATTTTTCTGCTTACTAAGGTTTGCAAATTATTTTGACACTTGAGAGAGAAACCCATGAATACTTTTTCTTCTACCTTTCTGTAAGTAAACATGAAATGATAATCATCCAAAAAAAATTTTAAATGCACCCAAAAACTACTATTGTACAACATGCTGAACATCAAATACTTTTAGCTTAGCATATTACTGAAACACAGTTTCTATGGTCAGTTTATGGTTCAAGCTCCTGTGCAAACTTAGAAAACTAAATTTAGAAACCTTCAGGAAATTGAAGTAGCAAGAAATCTGTTCCCCTGAAAGGAATTGCTATTTTCTTCTTCAGACAGATTCAAGACTAGTTTAATTAGAGTTATGCAGCTTGTTGCTTTATTTTAAACACATGGGATTGAACCCAGTAGGGTTTATTTTTGAGTAGATAGACAAGGGTTGCTTTGTATATCGTCAGCTAAATAACTGGTATACATAAATAAAAATGTTTGTATATGTTAGCAAGGATGTATTTGAATGGACTAATGTTGGAAGACAAGATCATTAGCTAGTTCGTATCACCCTGAATTGTGTAGAAATTGACCACTCTAAAAATGTGAAACATGGAAACCCTTTATTGTTTATAGCTATTTAACAATAAAAGATTACTCCCATGCCAATTGTTCAGCTAAGCATATTCCTTGTTGTGCTCACTCCTATATCATTTTTGTTTTATTTCTACCAATGAAGGGTTATTATTTCTTTGATTTGTAATCCTCCATGCCTAAACAAGATAATTAATTATGAATGGATTCTATATGGATTGGACCATCATATACTTACATAGAAGTAAAGAAAAAGCTAAAAAGCTATTGAATGATACATATTTTATATATTACATTAGCTGATCAGAAAACCTATTCTCAAAACATTGGGCTAGGCATTGCAATACACTTGGACTGCTGTACTAAGAATTCAGATTATTAAAATAAGCTAAAGATGGGTCTTTTTAGCAGCCACAATATATTCACTCAACATATTTATTCAAAGAAGAGTTCACAAGGATTTATGCTATAATAATATGGTGCAACACATTTGTTCAATAGCTACTATTCTGGAAACCAATAACAGTGGAGACCAAGGAAAAATAAATAACAAAGTCATTTTTATGTGTATGTATACATATGAGCCTACCTATACAGTTTCAAACACAAGGACATTTTCTCCTATCAAACTACTTGCAAGAACTTAATTTCTCAGAAAGCTGCCTTAATCACTTGAGAACTGAATGCTTAATCATCATCCTCATCACCAACATTATTGTCATCATGAATTTTAAAAACAATCCTTTTAAAAAATTGTAAATAATGACCCATTTTCTAGACCCAGGTTTGATGATGTCACTAATAAACTTTGGGTTGATTTAACTGCACGTACATACTTCATTGTGAGGACAGGCAAAACTGTGGTGTTTCTTTTCTCCCTGAAAAGAAAGGATTTTTTTTTCAAAAGGCATCCCTGTGTAACTTAGTGAACAATTGATTAGCAGACTGTGCCTGCTTGAAAATCACACACTCCTATTATAAGATCAAAACAAAAAAGACACTCCTGCTTGGGAAAATGGATTGCCGAATAAATCTAATGGGTGATTGGCTGCAAGGATGCCAATAAGCCACAAATGTTGACATCTCGTTATCAGGGTCCCCAATTCCGAACTGAATTGTGGGATTTGAGAATTCTGCTCTACAGAAAGGAGGAGGAGGAGCAGGAGGAGCAGGAGGATTTTTAATAGGTGGAGAGTGGCATGCCTAGAAAATTAGAATCTGCAACATATAAAACCAAGTCCACAGCATGGAGATGTTAAATACAGTTCTTTTTTTTCAGATTTATGAAAGCAGATTTTGAAGTTGTATGGATGCATGTATGCATGTATGTATGTATGTATGTATGTATGTACAGTATGTATGTATGTATGTATGTATGTATGTATGTATCAGCTGAGAGTGAACTGGTTCGCTCCAACAATCAGGTGGGCCCATCCGCCCCTGCGTTATACTGACCTATATTTCATTTGTTTGAAACCCAGCTGATAGGCGTGGCAGAGTGGATTGCCATGCCTCAGCTGTTTTAATCATTGGGGCTGCAGTAAATAGTAAGTTTTAGAGCTGTTTTCAAATCCACTGTGAGTGCGCTCAGCGAACTGGTTGTTACACCACTGGTATGTACCATATTTTTCGGAGTATAAGACGTACCGGAGTATAAGACGCACCTTAGTTTTTGGGGAGGAAAATAAGAAAAAAGCTGATTGGCAGGTGGATCGGCCTCCCGGAATACCCCCAATCAGCTGTTCCCAGAAGTGAATTTTAGCAATAGGTTCCTTGGTTGTGAGCTCTGTGCCTTGCTTTTTTTTCTGTGCCTGAAACTTCTGAAACTCTGTTTCAGAAAAAACTTTTTTCCTGCCTCTGAAAGCCTCCGAAACAGAGCTTCAGAAAAAAAGCCTCTGAAGTTCTGTTTGGGGGCTTCTTTTCTGAAGCTTCATTTCTGATGCTTTTTTCAGCCTCTGAAACCTCAGTTTGAGAAGCCGGGCGGGGCTACATTCGGAGTATAAGACACACCCAGATTTTCACCCTCTTTTGGGGGGGGGGAAAGGTGTGTCTTATACTCCGAAAAATACGGTAGGTAGGTAGGTATGTATGTATGTATGTATGTATGTATGTATATATGTATGTAGAAATGATTTTGGGAGACAGAGGGGGGAAGAGATGTTGCCTAGGGAATGATCAGATAAGGGAAGACACAGCTTACAGCTGCATAATGGGCAGAGAAACTCAGAAAGGATCTCCCTAATTTCTCAGAGTGCAAAAAAGACAAGAGTTTTATACCAGCAGACTTGTAAGATTGTGTTAATGTAGCCTTAAGTAAAGTAAAATTATTGTAGCTCATTTGGCCTTGTTTCCTGTCTGGTTGATGAGGGAAGGCTGACAACATGTAAGAGACATTGGGAAAGCCTTGAATGTTATGGTGGACTTTACAAATCCACCATATCCAAATGGAACAGTCTCCAGAAGAATACACTGGAGCCCTCTCCGAATCATGTCTCTAAGAGGAAGAAGTGTGTTATGTTACATTCTTGTAATTCAGAAATAAAAAGATACCTTTGTATGCATTTTTCCCAATTAATATCAAATTCCCCCACCCACCAAATCTAAATTTATTCTGTACTTAGTGCTCCAATTTATCTAACATTATTTGGCAGTCTCTCCCAAACCATTTAGATAAATGAGGTTTAGCTGGAGTTCGGTATGAATCATGTAGTGCTTTGCAATAAAAGGACTTTCATATTCCTTTTAGCTTTTCCTTCTTTGGTATGCTTAGTCCCCAAGGAAATACCATTTCTCATTACATACTTGGGCCACTTTCTGTGAACTTGTTAAAATAGCTTATTTTACTTGTTTCTTTTTGTATTTTTAGCTTATTCAATTTATATGGTCTCCTATCCTGCTGAGACAACTCATGGCAGTGAAAAATTTAAAATAATTCAAAATAATAATTATAAAAACCAAAACCAGTCTAAACATCTGGCTGGCTGTGTTACAAGCATAATAATAATATATTGGAATATCTATAAGAAGTAACATTTGCCTGAACATTGATGGCTGTGAAATGTTGAAAATATACTAGGTAGTTGAGAATTAAAAAGGGCATTCACAGAATATCTGAGGACAGGGAAGAGGGTGCAATGAAGATAGTACACCATGAAGATTTATTGAATGCTGCACAAGACCAAGTCTAAAGAGCAAATGCAAGCAAAGCCAGAATTTATGGCAATAACAATAGCACTTAGACTTATATACCACTTCAGAGAACCCTCTCTGAGTGGTTTAGAGTCAGCATATTGCCCCCAAAAATCTGCACCCTCATTTTACTGACTTCAGAAGGATGGAAGCCTGACTCAAACTCCTGGCAGTGAACAGTGAGGTAGCTGCAGTACTGCATTCTAACCGCTGCGCCACCATGGCTGTCTGATAAGACAGCAAGAGAGGACGAATGCCATTTCTGCAAAGAAACTGAAGAAACAGTAAACTATCAGAAGATCACACAGACGCATTACAAACAATGACATGGCCAAATAACAATAGTGGCGCATTGGAAGATCTGCAAGAAATATTATTTGCCTGCAAGCCAAAACTGATGGGACCATAAAATAGACGAAGTAATTGAAAATGAAGAAGCCAAGTGCTCTGGGATTATGGAATTCAAAAGACAAGCATCTGCCACACAAGACCCCAGACCTAATTGCTGTTAAGAAAGACAAAAATGTCTGGATAGTGAATATTGCAATACCTGGAGGCAGCAGGATAGAAAAGAAAGAACTGGAGAAAAGCAGAAAATATAAAAACCCGCAAATAGAAATCAAATAACTTTGGAACAAGAAAGAAACCCCAATAGTCATAGACACCTTGGGTACAATTCGAAAACATCTGGAGCATCACTTGAACACCATTAGCTTTGACAGAATCCTCATTAATTGCAAAAGGCAGCTTTACTTGGAACAAAACAAAAAGCAAACAATACAAACCTGTGAGAAACCTGCCAACCTGCTGGCAATTGCATTGGATAGAAAAGCAATGACATAAAATGTAAATAATAGCAAGGAGGATTTTTTTTTTCCCAGTATGACTGCAGAATCACATTTGCTGAGTCAGTAATCTATTTTTTTTAATTGAAAGAGTTTTCAATTACAAATTTTTCCCCCTTTCCCCCCCTCCTCCCTAACCCCCCCTCACCACCCCCTCCCCCCTCCCCCCTATGACTTCTTCAAAATAAAAACCTAATACATGACAGATTATATAATATTTTACCATCCCCTTACTCCCTCCTCCAAATACTGACCCTTACTCCTAGTGATATTATTAATATTATTACTTCCCCCTCTTACCATACACTTCAAAATAACATTCCATTATAACACTATGTAATAACTTCTGATTTAACACAGTAATATTATTATAACTCCCAATTTATCGATAATCTGCCCTTTTTTTTCTCCTCCCCCATACTTATGTCTGTATATTAATATAACATTTCAAAATAACCTTCCACTTTAAAACTATATAATAAATCCTACTTTAACATTTAATCTTTTGTGTATATTAATATGACATTTCAAAGCAGCCTTCCCCATATATTCTAGTTTTACATTTGTTCTACACTATCCATTTCCTCCACTCCCATAAATATATCTCTTAAGCATCCCTTTTCTTAATCTGTATAATCAAATCACTAACCTATCTCCACCCACTTTCCTACAAAATTACCATACACAACAATTCTTAATATCTTTGTTCTTCTGCCCATCCTACTAAAAAATACTCCCTTATATAAACAAAATCAATGACTTTAAATTTATAATCCATACAATATCTTCTTTAATATCTTTCCACTGGATTGCGAGTCAGTAATCTATTATCATGATTCTTATCTCTCCTTGTGGATGACATCACATTTTGGAAGAACGTTATTTATTTATTATTTATTTATTTTATTAAATTTCTATACCGCCCTTCTCCCGAAGGACTCAGGGCGGTGAACAGTCACAAGATAAAAACACATAAATACAAAAATTTAAAATCAAATAAAAACAAATTAAATAATTTGGCTGAAATTAAAATACCCCATAATTTAAAACAAATTAAAATTTATATTTAAAAAGGGGAGAGGATTTAGGCCAGGCCAGCTTGATGAAATAAAAAAGTCTTAAGCGTGCAACGGAAGGTGCGCAGATCCGGGATCCTCCGTATCTCGGGGGGGAGCTCGTTCCAGATTATCATCTTGCATCTGGTTTGATAAACAGTATAAATATTACAGTGTTGAGTTGGTATCAGGAAAATCAAATTTTCAACTCTTTCTTCAACCACAAAAGCTTATTTAGTGGCTCTGGGCCAGTCACATTCACTTTGTCACTGCTACCTCACAGACCTATTGAGAGAAGTCCTTCTTTCCCATAACTATGTTCTTGAAGTTTTGGAGCAAGCTAAAACCCTAAACATGGGTGTTTAAAAAATTATTTTAATTTTTAAAAAAACCTGAGAAATGTTAAATAGGAAGCTCTCATGTTACAAAGCAAACATCCATCCTCAGACATAAATTTGATTTACAAGAATGTTTCCAAAGATACTCTCACAATTATTATTATTTTTTTAAAATTTGGACCTACAGGTCAGTGCTTTGTTTTGAACTGTGCCTAACTGCTTAGAAGGGACCAAGATAAAAGTGGGAAGTCAGAGAAAATGATGGTAAACAACCTTCACAGCTTACCTTTTATTAAATGATTATTTTGTCCCAGCCACTCGTAATATGTGACAGTGTTTTTGTGAAAAAAAAAAAACCCTATCGTTTTCTCAACATTCAAAATTGTGCCACCCATTAAATAATTGGGGACTCTGGCAATAAATTCTTTTGGGACATGAACCCAAAGAAGGGCTTCCAGTAGAAGCCATGACACAAGTGACATAATGTATATCATGGCATAATTGTGAAATTATACAAATGTATTCTTTATGCTATGATGTCATAATGTAATGTATGTAATATCACTTGGTCACTTACCAGTGGAGACCTGTGATTATCCAGGACCTTTGTTGCATCCTGAACTCTTGCCTGTGGAAAATCTGTGCTTTTGAACCCAGACTGGCTGACAACCTATAATGACATTACAACCTCTGGAATGAGCCCTGACAATGCTTCTGCCTGTTGCTTGGAATTTTGTTTACTGAGATTTTACCTGTCAGTTTCCAAAGATTTGGGTTTGTTTGATGCTGTATGCATCTGTATATACCTGCCTTGCCTATTGCTGATTTTTTTAAAACCAAGAAAAGCCTCAAACTCTATCTGTCTGTCTGTCTGTCTGTCTGAGCATGAGGCCTAAGACAGAACATTGATGGTTGCTCTACCAAGCACTAGTGTCTACTGTATTTCTTGACTGTTTATTCCTTTACTGTTGATGGTTGATTCTAAAAGGTAGAAGTTATCCACCACTTCAGTGTCTTCATTGTAAGACTGTTTCTTCTACCTGTTATCATTGGTTTTGTTTTCTGCGTTATTTTTATTTTTATTACTATATATTAATGCATTAATTTAAAATTACAACTGTCTTTCATCTTTCTGTTTGGAATGTAATTTATGTGATCTGTATGTATGGTTTTGGAAATGCACTTCCTTATGTGTCTAGTTAATGCTGTGGTAAATAACTTATGATCTAAATTCAATAAAGAAATAGATCTATATGACTAAAATTTCTTTATATTATTTCCTTCTTTGTAAATCAAAGTTATATGTCCTTTTTCTCATGTCTTTTACATTGTTTTGTCATTGTTAAGCACTGCTCTTTTATTTATTGGTTGTTGTTGCTTTTGTTATTCTTGTCTGATCTTCAGAGGTGGTAGATTGAGCTGTTAAAATATTGAGAATAGATGTTTTTATATGAATGGACGCTTTGAGTGATAAACAGTACAATATCTTTAATTCCAGGTAGGTGTAAGTGCTTTGCTGAATTTGTGCCAAAATTCTCCCCAAAACAACCAGGGAAGTCATGCATCTGTAGCACATCTGCTTGCTTTATGCAACTGTGCTTTGCTATGTTGCCAGCATAACATTAGCTTGAAGCATGCAACCCTATAATTTCATCAGGCAATTAGTTATATGTACTCCGCGTTAAGTTATTCTATCATAGAATCAACAAATAGATAAAGTTCTCAACATATGTTATGATGGACTAGGAAGGTCCAGAATCAAAATTCAAACTCCCTAAACTAATGTGACTTCATATCAACACTTTGGAAAGCATTTTTTTAAAGTATTTTTTATATTTCGATTCAAAATCCATTTGTGGGATACTTTATGATAGCTAAAGGACACTAATAAGAACTACAACAAAGGAATGTGCTAGGCTTTCATTTATGTGCATAAACACCATTGCCTAAATTGTTGCGTTCATTATAGAACAATCCTGAAATGCTGCAAAATGCTTGTCTAAGCAAACACTCAGGAAATGGCTAAAAGATGCATGTCTTTGAAAATCACTCTGCAGCCTCTCTGATGTTACCAAGTGATTGAGAACATTCAGTGTGAGAGCGGTGCAGAACATTTTGTCTAAGGCCTATAGATTTTATGTTCAGGGAAGGTCAGGAGAAAATGCTAGATTCAGGAAAAAGAGAATATGAAATGCATGAACAATTCAGTTTTAAAGTACAACTGGAAAGGCTTATGAATGCAATACATAGCTTTTTAGAGAATAGACTTAATTAGAGGTTGAACATAATTCTGACTTAGCTGAACAGTTTGGCTGGATACTTTCTAGATTTCCAACATATGGCAGCAAAAGGATTTCCGCTAGATTTTAATTCCAGTAAATCTCTGGCTAGAGTCTCCCCCAAAGTCTATAAGCAGAACTCAAAATAACACTTATTTTAAAAATGATATTTCAAGTGCAAAAATAAAAATGAATATATATCTTCCAGAAATAGTTTCTTTTTCTTAAAAAAAAAAAAAAAAACTTGTCTTAACAACTGGTACCTTAAAAAGGAAATATTGTAGAATTTTTTTTGGCCAGAGAAAGATGGAGAAAGAGAGAGAAAACACAGAGTTTGCTGTTAGATTTGAAGGCTGAAGTGCTTCATTATTCTCTATTCCAATATTATTAGGGCTACTATATCTATGTCTCTCCCTACTCCAGATGACTACTAAATGGCAATAAAGGGTCAATTACTATAGAGCTGGATTTTTGGAGGCCAGATACAGTAGCTTTAAGTATGATGTGTTTCTTGATTAGAAATAAATAGGATGTATTTATGTAATAATATGTTATGTAGAATAATATGTTTACTTTTATACATAGACTAGCACTCAAGGCAGATAACCAACCATAACATAAAACAGAAACACAATAGATTGAAAGCACAATGAGAATTTCTGAGGAAGCAATGGCAGACTGGAAGATGGCACTTCTCAAGATCAAGGAATCTCCACAAGTGGTTCATACAGAGGCTCTCTGTCTGGAGACCATAAAACAGTGGTCTGGTGGGTTTTAGAGATGTGTGAGTCATGGTTTGGAGCCTTCAAATGGACACTGTCACTATAATAGCAATGCCACTATTATACATTTTTAGTCTGTACTTTCTCAATATATTGAGAAATATTGACATATAAGCAGGGGTGGGCTTCAAAAATTTTAGCAATGGGTTCTCTGCCTGGTTGCTAGGTGGCTGTGGCCATGGTGGCTGTGGCCTACTCGGCCTCCTGCACCATGGCAGGGGGGGTGTTTTTGCCCTCCCTGCTCCGGAAGCTTTCCTTGAGCCTCCGGGAGGGCAAAAATGCCCTCCCCAGGCTCCAGAAGCCTTCTGGAGACCAGAAATGGGCTCATTTCCGACCTTCCTGAACAAGTTCATTGTTTGCCTTCCCAGAGCCTCTGTGTGCACCCTGCACTTACCTGCATCCAAAACAGGCTGCATGGGGACTCCTGGGAGGGGAGGAGTGGGCGAGGCCAGCCAGGACTGGGATTTGGGGGTTTTCCGAACTGCACAGAATCTTAGCTAGAGATTCTCCCGAATCCCTGCAAACCCCCAGCAGCCCACCCCTGCGTATAAACTATGTGAGATGGATGATAACAACAGTGATCACTACTCATCCTTGGACATGCTCAGGATTTCCTCAGCAATACAGGAGTGCCTATGGATTTGATAGTCCCAAAAGTGCTTTTTCAAGAGGCAACTGGACTTCTTTGTATCACAGAACTTGAAGAAGCTTCTTGGATTTTGTTTTTCAAGGGAAAAAAAAGAAGTCCAATTGCCTCTTGAAAAAGCACCTTTGGGATAATCATGATCTGGATGATTGAGAATCTCCATAGACTTATGGTTTTGATTCCTTTTGCATTTGCAACTAATTGTTATAATAAGCCATGCTTGCCACAATAGAAGGATATATTGTGAAATGTCCATGTTGATCAAGAAAGGCTAATTATTCTTTATCAGCCAGTTATGCCCCTTGTCTATCCAAAACACAAGAGGCACATTTAGAGCTAAGTACATATTTTATGAGACATTTCAACATTGCAGTGTTTAAGTGAGGAGTTAAACTTAAGTAAAAATATTTATCTCTCAGTGTGGGACAAATTGAATTTGAAATGGCTATGGAGAGTCATCACTCTTCAAATGGACCTACCACAGACCCTCAATAAAAAAGAGAGTAACTTCTGCCAAACATATTCATCTGGAGAGATGGTTTATTATTATTAGAGAATGGAGGGGGATTTAAAATACAAGGATATAATTTATCATGGCTGGATTTTGTAAACTCCAAGTTGAGACAATTTCTCTTACTGCAATCTAATAAGTCCTGCTTTTTTATTTCCTTGGCTGTGACATGTCAGCAACCTTCCTTTCCTTCCTTTCCAGCACCACATGCCATGAAAACAGCTGAAAAATAAACAGAAATCATTGACTCTGGCCTTATTGAAATTGCAAATCCCACTGAAAAGCTTGGATAATACAGTGTGGCAATAAAACCATGCTTGTTTTTTAAAAAATATGTAAGGTTCACTTCTCAGCTTGAAGGGAGGCTAAATAACTAAGCTAGTTCATCATATTCAGTGATACACTGCAATAATCTTTCCAAAATAATACTTATTTTAAAAAGCTAAAAATTTGATCCTAGGTGATATTGTCCAGTAGATACAATCAGACCCTTTTGTATTGGATTTATCATCTGGATCAGCTTTCTATAGGCATTGAGATACATTGATTTTTTTTTCTATCAGGCTGGAACATACTTATTGAGCTTTTAGAATTATTGGAATAAATGAAATCTCATTATCTGAAAATCAGCATTTGTACAGTACAAATAATGTTCAGTTTGTCCAATATTGTTATCTTCTTTATAAATTTATTTTGTATTCATTTATCTTATGACAGAAGACAGTCCATCTATTTATGACAGCAGCCTTCTGGAAAATTTTGAAAACCTGCTTTTTTCCCACAGGTGTTAAAGTCAGACTGTTAATTGAGCTCAGCATGTATGGGATTATGATTATGTGTAGATGCTAGGGATGTTGACTATAAGTAATGCAATAATGTTTTTTCTACGCATTATTGCATATGTGCATTTTTGTTCTGAACTGCTAGACACATTTTATAATATGAATAAACAAATAAAATGAATCCATCAGTTCAAAATTTAAATAAACGGCAGAATAAGCAGAGCAAATGCAATATTATAATCAGTTCAATCCAAAAGTTTGGGCAAATAATAGGTCATAGCAGAGGTGGTATTCAGCTGGTTCAGGCAAATCGGTAGCTCCAATGATCAGTTGACCATCCCCACCAGCCCCTGTTCTATCCTGTCCTTTATTCCTTGCTTTGTAGCTCATCTCAATCACGCAGCACAGCTGATTTCTCTCCCCCCACCCTTGCTGTTCTACTTACCATTGCAGACTTGGAAGTTAAGCAGCTGAGCTTCTAAATGCTCCATTTTCAGCACGAAGCGCAAGCGCCTTAGACTAGGTATCAGCAACAGCAGTTGACTGGAGTGCTTCAACTGAAAAGAGCCTTACATATATTACCAATTTAATGTATATATTATTTAACTATATATTAAATTATTGCATTTTATTCCAATTTCATTTTAAATCGTATTTTATTCCAATTTCATTTTAAATTGTATTTTATCCAATTCCATTTTAAATTGTTTTTATCAGATTTTAGTAATAATTAGTGTCTGGAACGCTACACTTTGATATGGCCCAAGGGCTAATCAATAAAATAAACTAACTAAAACCAATTAATATATCAATTCCAAGATACAAAGTTGAGAGCTGTTCTTAGGATTTTTAATACTTCACTAGGGAATACTTAATCCCAAAATATCCATTTGTCCTTTTAATTCAGATTGAAAGAATATAGAAAGGTTGCACAGTTCTAAAATTAATGATATACATTAGTATGTAGCAATAATTCTATATGATGCTATTAAAACCACAGTCTAGTTATCTACATTAGCAGAAGTGTCTGAATCATCTTCAAGAGCTCTTCTTTGCAGAGGACATTTCAATAATCAAGTCATAAATTTATCAAACCATGAATGAATGCAGCCAGACAAGCCTTCTCCAACTTAACACCTCAATATGTGCTAAACTTGTGAAAAAGAACAGCAATCAACAGTGAATTTGAGTTAACCACATGATGTGACTAAAACAGGCAATGCTGTTTTAGGCTCCGTCCACAGAGTTTCCAAATCACAGAAAGTACTAATCTGGCTTTATTCTGCATTGGAAAGATTCCATCACAGTGGCTGTGCCCAGTTTTGGGCACATAGTTTAAGAATTCAGAGAAAATCTGGAGCAGTTTCAGAGAAGGAGAGTGAAAAACATCAGAGGACTAGAAACTAAATCCTATGAAAAATGAGTTCAAAAATTTGTCTAGTTTTATTGTCTTTGTGGATATAATTTTCTTTTGTGGGGAAATAGCTTTCTGAAGAAGAAAGAAGCTGAATGAGGCAGGGACTTTTAGTAGTTTTTAGATAAAATAGAAGTGATGCGGTGCTCAGTGGCTAAGACGCTGAGCTTGTCGATCGAAAGATCAGCATTTCAGTGGTTTGAATCCCTAGTGCCACGTAACAGGGTGAGCTCCCATTACTTGTCCCAGCTTCTGCCAACCTAGCACTTCGAAAGCACGTAAAAAATGCAAGTAAAAAAATAGGGACCACCTTTGTTGGGAAAGTAACAGTGCTCCGTGCACCTTTGGTATTTAGTCATGCTGGCCATGGAGACGTCTTCAGACAGCGCTGGCTCTTCAGCTTTGAAATGGAGATGAGTACCACCCTCTAGAGTCGGGAACGACTAGCACATATGTGCGAGGGGAACTTTTACCTTTAGATAAAATGGTCATTATCGATATCTGAATTGCATTTGAATTCTTCAGTTAAATTTAAGAGGCTGATAAAAAAAGAAGTTCATAGAATGGTCCGGTATTCAGGCACACATCTCAAGGATTATGGAGAAGGATCATCAAGCACACAAAAATTATTTCAGTTGCAAGCACCACTGAGAATGGGCAACCACCTGGATCAGGTCAGCTGAGCTGGGTTTCTTTTCCAAGGTGCTGCTTCATTAGTAAGCCAAGGCAATCCTACTCTAACCTCTTGTCACCTTTACCTACTTGCGACATCTCAGTCTTTTCAGTTTACAATCTTTGTTATTTCAGACCTATGAAGGGATGTGGGTTCTTATTACTCTTCATCTCCAGCTGTCTCCCCAGAAGCAAAAATAGCCATATAGAGTTCTTCCCTAGCATTTGACTATCATTACACAGTTTTCCTGGGGTCCTAAACCTGACAAGGCATGACCTCCTCTTCATAATCACAGGACTCTTCAGAAGTAGGCGACACAATATATCTTTGAGAACAGAAAATTGAAAGGCATATGCTGTAATAACACTCTTCCAATACCTGAAAATATGTCACACACAAGGAGACCAAGGCCTGTTCTCTACGGTATTAACCTAGAAAGCTATAGGATTTAAGCTATAGGAAGGTAGAATCAAACAGAATGTCAGAAAAATGTCTAACAGTAAGAGTTGTTTGACAGTAGAAAAGTGTAGAGAACTCCCCTTCATGTTCAAGAAATTGGATGACCATTTCATGGATTTTGGATTCCTATACAAAGAACAGCCATGGACCTGATGGATTAAATAACCTCTTCAATGCTATGATTCTGGGATGCTGTTCCTATGATTCCAATGGTAAGAAGTTATAAGAATTGAAGCTGAACATTAATTTGAGCAGAGATGGGGTTGATTATCTAGCCTGAAGATGGCTGGGCAGTAACAATCAGATCTCCAGTGACAAAGTTTAATTAAGGTTCATTCCTGGGTTATTTATTTATTGTAATTGTATCCTCTCTTTCTCTAACAACTCAGAATGGCATGCATGTATGACTGTAAATTCTCATACTAATAATTCTGTGAGGTTGGATGGGCTGAGAGACAATGACTGGGTCTAAAACACTAATAGCTTCTGTGGATGAGCAGGGATTTTGAACTTTAATTTCCTCAATCCAACTCCAACAGTTCAATACTATGCAATTTTCAAACCTTAAAGACAGGTTACCCAATAGAAATCCCTAATCCACAGAGCATCCTTTTTGTCTAGATTCCATTCAGTTAACTGATTCTGTGTCAGGGTTCCAAGTAATAGCCCCATAGAAAGCAGAACTCCGAGGCAAGTAGGTTCCTCAAAGAAGAGTTTTAATGGAGATATCATATTGGCACAAACTGGTGAAAACTGACTGAAAATTCCCGCGGTTTTCACCTGCTTAAAAAGTGAAAGTCTCCCCCTCCTCCCAAACAATTAATCATGTTGTCCTGTTGTGACCCCGACTCCCGAGCCTGTCCTAACAGAGGAAGAGGACTCAGAAGGTGATGGGGAGGAACTGATAAGGCCTCCCTCTCCAGGACCTTCCTCTCTGGCAATGCCTCAGGTTCCATCCGAAGGCCAAGAGGAACAGCCTGGGATATGCCAGGAGGAAAGCATATTGAAACAACAGATAGGGAGCGAGGATGATGAATCCTGGCTTGATCCCACGCAGCGTCGGAGGGAGAAGCATGCACAGCAATGAAAGAGGCGTGGGAGGGCCAGAGATTGAGCTGAGTCATGGAGCCACACCCCACAAGGAATAAAAGTGGGTGTGATTGCTCTTTAGGCTTTGTGACGGTCAAAGTTAAAAACCTGAGAGTCACATCGCGTTACCTGAAATCTGGCTTGTGCATATTTGGATTGGACCTTGGCTAACTCTTGCTTTGTGGATTATTTTTTGCTACTGAACCGGACTGAGGATAAACTCTCTCTTGCCTACTGTGAGTGAAAACTGACTTGGCAGGCATTTCGCAGTTTACTGCCAAAACTCTTATCTGCAAGGGTTTCTAGTCTGATGCTTAATAAAATCTTGGCAGGCGTGCCTAGTTGTGTGTTTGCCTGTGTGGGGAAGGGGGACAGAACATGTCCAATCAAGGTGCTGGCTGGTTGCCTGGTTACTTCACCCCTCCTCCAGCCACCTGTTGAAATGACCTTGGTTCCCACAGGAAACTATTTTGGCTACAAAACCCCCATGTAACTATGTTGCCCCTCCCTACGCCTTCTTCACATTGTGGCCACCCAGAAGCCTTCAAAACGGCCCTAGCCAGGTTTGCTTCAGAGTTGACACTTCGATCCAGATCACTGCAACAGCTAAATAAGTACTTGAGATCTGCAATCTCATCTACCCCAAAAGTATGGATCGAAAGGGTTCAGTATCATCATCAATGGTTTCATAAGGATATTTAATTACATGATTGCCAGGATGAAAGCTGTGAAGCATCCCAGAGTTCAACAGCTATGGGAAGAATAAAAATTCCCCAGGAATATATTCATAAATCATGGTTTCCATTTGCCGACATTATGCCAATCCAGTCATATACTATCATTGATGGTGAAAGTTCAGGAGAATTGGGTTGCATTTAATTTATCTCCCAGAAAGCGTCATGGCAAGTAATTCTATTTCAGTCTGAAATCTCAGCTTGTAATTGAGTCATTAATATAACCATATCATTAATGTGACTCTTAAAGCAGCAGCGTCTATTTTAGGTTTATGCAAAAGTTTGAAAATCATTGGATACTTCAAAAACTTCTTCCAATTGTTTTTGATATGTGCACTGCCCTACTATTACATCCAGTGGTGGGATTTAAGTAATTTAACAACCGGTTCTCTGCCCTAATGATTTCTTCCAACAACCACTGTGCCAAACTACTCAGAAAGTTAACAACCGGATCTCCCGAAGTGGTGCGAACTGGCTGAATCCCGCCACTGATTACATCTAGTATAACTAGATAACTCTCCATGGCCAACTGATCTGAAACCATCACTGTGCAATACATCTCTGACTGTGAATAATGCCTAGGCATTTGGCTTAATTTCAACACAAAAATACAGTCATTCATCTGTCATCTGTTGCCTTCTTGACTCTTTTAGTTGCACACAACAGCATGAAATATATCCCTCTTGTTCCTTTCTGGAGGCTTTTTTTACACTTGATTTTTATGGCTGTTTATTATGCAGTCACAATGATATATTCACATAAAGCACATTGCAAGCAATAACCATGAATGGAAATTGGCCCAATTTAAGGAATAAACAGTTTCTTCACATTTTTCTTCTTGTTGTTACAAAAAATTAAATCGAAGACATTATTAATTATGCTTCTGTCTTCCTGTCTTCACAGTTTGTGCCTTTCATTTTATTAACTTACAGAAACAGAAAGTTATGTGTGTTCTTACCATTTCATTACTACAGAACATCAAAAGAGCAAGCAGAAGTATCACCAAAAAAAAAAAAAAAAGTATCTGCGTGGTGTTGTCATGTGTGAATCGGATATAGTCAATCATTTTGTTAAAAAGATAAAAATATTAACCAAATTTGTATTTAAGTACTAGCCTAACATCCAGGGCTAAGCAGAAATTGCATATAGATCAGTAAAGTTAATGAAACTATCCAATGTTTCCTTACACTGTCATCATTAAACCAAGCTGCCTGATAAAAGAAAAAAAAAATATCCACTTTTAATTCTATTTGTCTCCAGCAGAGTGATAACATCATTTTCTGATAAATGTTGTGGAATTTATTTACAAGGCTAATTGGAGACAGATTTTCTTACAGATTCTCTAGTCTATTGTCATAGCGACTTCTCTCCTTCCTGCAGAAAAATTCAGAAGTTGTATCACAAAGTTGTTTAACTTTGGGATGCGGTGGCTCAGTGGCTAAGACACTGAGCTTGTCAATCGAAAGGTTGGCAGTTCAGCGGTCCAAATCCCTAGTGCCACATAACCGGGTGAGCTCCCATTATTTGTCCCAGCTTCTGCCAACCTAGCAGTTCGAAAGCACGTAAAAAATGCAAGTAGAAAAATAGGGACCACCTTTGGTGGGAAGGTAACAGCGTTCTGTGTGCCTTTGGCATTTAGTCATGCCGGCCACATGACCAGAAGGCTCAATACTTCCAAGACAACAAAACTCATAAATGAAAATATACTCCCAGGAATTATTCTACTGCTTTGAATTTCTCACAACATGCCTGCTTGTCTTTTGATGTCACTGAATAAAAATCAGTGAGAATGCACACACAAATGCACTGCACATGTGCACACACATAGGATGAACAGGCTTAAAGGAGCACTTCTACCTTTAGAATTTTCAGAATCTTCCTACCAACATTGCAGAAGGAAGGACTCTGCAGAGATTTTGTTCCCCCCTCCCTTTTTTATTGTTAAGATTTTGTCCTAGTTAGTTAGGGACTGTTTATTTAGCCTATCTATGGCTAAAGTGTTCAGCAGGGAGGATCATGATGCAGAAAGACAGACATTCATAATAGGTTCACAGGACACAATTTATTTATAAGGTTCGTTCAGGAAATCAAAGCAGATTTCTGAGTCAGCAGAAGAGTCACAAATGGTGACTTTAGCAAACAAGGTAAAGTCAGAAATACTAAAGGTAGAAAGAGACATTGTTTCCCACACTGGCTGTTCACAGGTGAGAGTTTATAAAGGCATGACACTTAAGTAGAGAAGGTAGGGTTCTATTCCTCAATAACCGCTCCTTTTTAAGAAAAGCTATTCTTTGGACAAACACAACTTCATGAACTCTGACTCTGACTCTGAAAATTCAACAATTTGATTTCTTCTTCTGACGCAGGACGAAGGCTCTCTGCCTCAAGATAATTCAATCCTGGTTGTGAATTTCCCAGATCTTGGCCAGAGAAAGGCAGGGATGGTATTTTATCTTCCTTCTATAACAATAAATTCCTTCAAAAATGGCTAAAAGTACTGTAGCTAAGTGAAGTGGAAAGGCTGTCAATCTGACTGTCCTAGCAGGTCCCCATTAACTCTCTGAAATGCTTCCTTTTTCTCTCTCTGCCTTTGATGCTGAAATTCCCATATACCCTTGAAAAAAAGTTTGTGGCAATTGGGAAAAAAATGAACCATCCCTGTAAGGCAAACTACTTCCTGTCTTTATCCTATCATATTTGGGCTCATATTTTCATTCCAGCAAAAGAAATCATTTTGAAGGGGGAAAAATACCTTCCCAAGCTTTCTTATTCGTATTTAAGTTTTGTAAATTAGCATTTATGTTGCTTGTTTCATTACTGAATTGATTTAAAGCAAAAAAATGTATTGATCAAAAGTAAGTTTTTAATTAAGAAATAAATTGATAATTTTTTTTCAATCTTACACAAAATATGTTAAGAAAAATGCAAAGGGACTTATTTTTCAGTATAGGATTGTGTTGTGAATATTGTATTCCTAATAATAATATTGTTCTCATTTTATTAGTTTAATTGATTTCTACACCAAGCAAAAAAGAATAATATCCAAGAGTTTAAAAGGTGAAAGAATGAAATCTTTACTGGGAGCACACAGAATCATCATTCTCACTTTGTGTTAAGAATACATATATAACATGAGGAATTCATATATGTGAAGTTATAAAACGTACGTATAGCTTACTCACTGCAAAATACAGAAGTCTTACAATCCAGAATGATGTTACTTTTATAGCAACCATACCAAGAATGTACATTCTAGGAAATAAATCCTGAATAGACCATGTGGGAAATATTTCCAAAGACCCACAGATTCTAATTATCTAGATCCATTGTTTCAACCTGAAAAGTTGTTAAAGATTTTATTTGTTTTATTTCTTAAAGTACCACTTTATATTTCATGGCTGAAATGTATGTTGAAGTGCTTAAAAGTGAAATAATGCAGGTATATCTGAAACATTGAAATTGTTCTAGTATATATAGAAAGTAAAAACAGATAATCTTAAAATCTGATTTCTGACATGTGAACCATTATTTTATATGTTGTTATATAATTATGGTTGCTATGGATATATCCACATATCCATAGAAAGAAATAAGGGTTGCATAAGCCCTGGAATGGATAAAGGTCTATAAAATAATCCTCAATTTACAACCACAATTGAGCCCAAAGTTTCCATTGCTAAGCAAGACAATTGTTAAATGACTTTTACTCAATGTTATGACCTTTCTTGCCACAGTTGTTACATGAATCACTGCAGTTGTTAAGTTAGTAACATGATTAAGTGAATCTGGTTTCCCCCATTGATTTTGCTTATCAGAACATCACAAAATGTGGTCTCATGACTGCAGAACATTGCAATCATCATAAATACATGCCAGTTGCTAAGTGTCTGAATTTGTTTAATTTTTTTAAAAAGTTTTTTACTTTTTCCTTTAAAACAAACATTACATCATTAATCATTCAGTGTGTCATCTGGGTACATATTTGTGTGTCATCATAATATATATATTTCTTTACACTTCAATTTAATATTTCTCCTATTAGAACATTTTTCTTCCAGATTTATATAATTTTGTACCACTTTTTATCCATATTCATTTTCTATCCAATGATAAAATTGCCCCCATATGTTATAATACTCCGATTCTTCCTTCCCTTTAATCGCTAGTGTTAATCTATTCATTTCTGCACATTCTAATATTTTCTTAATTACCTCTCCCTCTGTAGGGATTTTTTTTTCTGCTTTCCAATTTTGTGCAAATACAATTCTCACTGCAGTTATTACATGAATAATCAAATACACATTTTCTCTATTAATTTTCTCAGGTAAAATACCCAACAAAAACAGCTCCAGTTTTAAATCAATATGTTGCTGAGTCATTTTCTCTAACCAGATCTGAATTTTTGCCCAGTAGTTTCTCGTTTCTGCACATGTCCACCACATATGCTAAGTGTCTGAATTTGAATCACATGACCATGGGGATGCTGCAAATGAGAAAAACAGTCATAAGTCTTTTTTTTTTCAGTGCCATCATAATTTCGAACAGTCACTAAATGAATGGTTGTAAGTCAAGGATGACCTGTAATTGCAAATGAGAATTCTTGTGAATTCATAAGAGCTGCTACAATATTGAGAACCTGTGTGCACATTACATTGTATTGTTTAATTGCTCTCTCAAGATATATATGTCAAGTATATCTATAGATAGCTGCAAGTCTGCTTCTATACATGGGTTAGAGACAGTTTGTGGAACTAGATGAGAATTCATCAAATGATAACTTAATTTGACATCTAGCATAATCTAGGGAGGATTGGCAACTTCCCCTGAATAAATATAGTAATACAATCTTTTCTGCTCAACTGTATTTTCTGTACTTTAACAAAGAAAAGAAAGATATAAAAAGGAGGCTGGAAAACTTTATCATCACATATATCATCAAAATATGAAATGTCAAACAAATTCAAAATGTACTCTATAATATAATAAAAAGATGAAGCAACAACATCTTATAGGTAAATAGAGGAATTAAACTGAGTGCGGAATTAGTGCTTTCAAACATGAAAGTTAAGATCTTATTGCCTACTTTAGGTAGGATAGCTCTGAGGAGAGGAGCGGAGCAGAGGGGATGTTGATATTCCTTTAAAAAAATCTGTATTGTAGTAGGAAGGGGAAGTCTATATACTTTAAAAAAGATGCTACACTGTAATAAGTCTAATTTAAGACATGAAACATATAGGCCACCATTCCTAACCATAATGACAACAAAATGGGCTTGATGACATCGCAGGGCAAGCTCTGTCTTTTGAATTTACAGTGTAATGTTGAATACAAATACTTACAATAAGATGTGGAGTTTGGGTTATGACTCCTATTTTGACATTTCCTTCCTTATTCCTGTGCAGACACTTATAATAAAAGAGAATTTGGAAAAAGAGTGTTGTTCATTAACATATGAGCTCAATAGACTTGAGTTTATTTTATTTATTTATTTTATTTGTCAAGAACGTATTTGGTAATAAGTATAAGCATGGATTGGATACATAAAATAGGTACAAATAGAAGAAACATTAGGACAGGGACGGTAGGCACGCTGGTGCTCTTATGCACACCCCTTACAGACCTCTTAGGAATGGGGTGAAATAAGGGCCTGGTGGCTCAGCAGACTGATAGCATTGTGATTAACACCAGCTGCCTGCAATTACTGTAAATTCAAATCTCACCAGGCTCAAGGTTGACTCAGCCTTCCATCCTTTCTAAGGTAGGTAAATTGAGGACCCAATTTGTGGGGGCAATAAGCTGACTTTGTATAAATATACAAAAGTATGAAGGCTATTGCTTAACGCATTGTAAGCCGCCCTTAGTCTCCAGAGAAGGGCGGCATATAAATCAAATTAAAAACAAAAAAAGTCAACAGTAGACAGTCTAAGGTTAAAATTTTGGGGGTTTGGGGATGAAACCACAGAGTCAGGTAGTGTATTCCAGGCATTGACCACTCTGTTGATGAAGTCATATTTTCTACGATCAAGTTTGGTGCAGTTTACCTTAAAATATTTTTTACTTTACTATAGAAATAGATATTTAATGAATTCCTCATTTAGAGGATTTTTCCCTACTGACAAACAAGATACATAGACATTTAAAACTGCATAGCCATGTTTTTCATGCAGCACAGATCCAATCCTAACTCTTTCTCTGTTTCAATACTTATTGTAAAATAACTAACTTGCTGTCTTTCTTGTTCTCCCTTCCTCAGCTCTTCCAGCTGAGGTATACCAATGTCTATTGCAAGCAGTCTTTGCTATATCCCAAAAAAAGATTAATTTTAGGTAAAGTGAAGATGAAGACTACTACCTTTTTGCTGGAGGCTGCATTTTTATAATGATCATTTCAGCCTTTGAGAGCTATAAGGACTGTGATGCTAACATGATGGCATCATTAGGCAGGATAGCGCTGAAATTTTCTGCTTATTCTTTTGTTTGTGGAAAATGCTAGAAATAAATTGGTGTCCTAAATTTTGCAGGAAGATTGGGAATCATAGATTCTCTAGCCCAATTTCCAACCATGGAATGGATAGAGAAGATTATGCAGTCAGTCTTGGAAGCACATATTCCCAACATCTAAGCAGCATTATTTATTTGCTCAGAATACATTATTTCATACAGAGAAAGATACCAAGATAAAGAAATCAGCTTTCTTTGGATGCAGAAAAGGATAACGCCATTTGTTGCAATCTAATTCTCTCAATGTATAAGTATAAATCTCTTAAAAAGAACATCTCCTAAATTTAGATAAAAGACAACACAAGATGATTCTCCAAGAAAAGGATTTATTGTAGCTTTTACCGAACTCTTGAATTTTTCTTATTTACCTGTGGAACACTGAATAAACATCTGGACAGCATCAGTCAAGGGAAAGATTGAAATAAGGGTTCTCACATAATAATCAAATGCAAAATTTATGCAACTTTTAACATTCTAGATGTTTTCATTCCATTCCAGCACCCATAAGCCCAACCAATATGGTCAATTATATGGAATGTCAGAGGATTTTTTTTCAAAAGGTAATTGAACTTTGTTTTTCCTTGAAGATATTTCACTTCTCATCTGAAGAAGCTTCTTGAATCAGAAGCAAAATATCTTCAAAGAAAAACAAAGTCCAGCTGCCTTTTGGAAAAGGCATTCTGGGACAACCGTGACCTAGATGACTGAAAGCCACCAAGAGCCATGGTGGCACAGTGGTTAGAATGCAGTACTGCAGGCTAATTCTGTTGACTGCTGATTGCCAGAAGTTTGGCAGTTCGAGTCTCACCAGCTCAAAGTTGATTCAGCCTTTCAGACTTCTGAGGTCAGTAAAATGAGGACCCATATTGTTGGGGGTAATATGCTGACCTCTGTAAACTGCTTAGAGAGGGCTGTAAAGCACTGTGAAGCAGTATATAAGTCTAAGTGCTATTGCTAACTCCATAGGCAATTGTAAGGAATGATGGGAAATTCACTGGAACAAACTTTGGAAAGCTATATAGGTAGTTCTTGACTTATAACTAGTCATTTAATGATTGCTTGAAGTTACAACATACAGCTATCTACAACCTGTCCTTATGACTATTGCCCCCCCCACCCCACCCCTGCAGTCCTATGATCAATGGTGCAGTGGTTAGAGTGCACTACTGCAGGCTACTTCTGCTGACTGCTGGCTGACTGCAAGTTCAAATCCCACGAGGCTCAAGGTTGACCCAGCCTTCCATCCTTCCAAGGTGGTAAAATGAGGACCCAGATTGTTGGGGGCAATATGCTGACTCTTTAAACCACTTAGAGAGGGCTGTGAAGCACTGTAAAGCGGTATATAAGTCAAGAGCTATTGGTATTGCTATATAATTTAATACCTCAACTTACAACTGCAATGACTTATAACAAAAGTATGGGCTCCATTGTAAGTCAATGACTACCTGAACATTCTTCACCTATAACCTAAAGGCTAGAAAATCAAATGTTCCTAACACTTAGCTAAGCAATTCTTCGGGTGTATAATTTTGCTGAAAATAAGCAACATGCTCATTCTCCCCAGAGGAAAAATTCATCAGTTTCCCAGAAAAACAAAGCCTTTGTGTACTTCTTGTAGGTTTGCACAATCTTTTCCTCAGCAGGAACTCAGCACACAATTACCGTGACGGCACGAAATCCTGCCACAAAGTCATAATTAAAGTGTGCAAAAGGCAAGTGGAAAGTTTCCATTAACAGAACTATGTGCATTTTCACATACTGTGTTTAGCTAAGCCTCAGGTGGCCAAGGACATGATTTCCGGAATAAGATTGCAGGATTGTTTAATTAAAAATTTCTTTAATAATAATGATGACAAAGAAATAATCTGTTATTACAAATAAAATACAACAAGACGATATCTGAAAAGAATGCACTAGTTCTAGAAAGAACAACATCCAGAATCAGAAATATCAGAACAGAAGCTACCTGATCAACATTGATTTATAATGTGAAGTATTCACAGAAGCAGAACTGGAAGAAATGCAAAGGTCTTCCAGGGCAGAGAAATCAAGGCCAGAAGTAACTCAGATTGTAGAAGCAACCCAGGGGGAATTGGCAGAACAGGAAGCCAGAAGCACTATTAAATTGTTTTCATTCCCAATCCAGGCATACTTTCATCTATCTTCTCCTCAGAAAGAACAAAGCGTTCTAACTAAAAAAACAATGTAAATTGAAACAAAAGATAACTGAATATTTAGAACAACAGAAAAACAACAGAATAAAGATGTCAGTATTAAAACTAGTTCCAAAGAAATAGCTATTAAAAGATGCCAATACTGTAATATCAAATATAAACACCAGTTCACTGCAAGAAACAAACCGAACAAATGCATACAAAGCCAGAATTGAGAAGAAGATCACATTTCAACTACAAACAATGGCATGATAAAGTAGCGGCAATGTTGCTTTGGAAGATTTATTTATTTATTTATTTATTTATTTATTTATTTATTTATTTATTTATTTAATTTGTCAAACATGTACGAGATAACAGGTATAAGTATAAACATAAATATAAACACAGGAAATGGATATGAATAAATGGGTAATAAGTAGGACAGGAACGGTAGGCCCGTTGGTGCACTTATGCATGCCCCTTACAGACCTCTTAGGAATGGGGTGAGATCACCAGTAGACAGGTGATCTCAGTAGACAGGTGAGGTTAAAGTTATGTGGGTTTGGGGATGCAACCACAGTCAGGTAGTGCATTCCAGGCATTGACCACTCTGTTGCTGAAGTCATATTTTCTGCAATCGAGTTTGGAGTGGTTTACCTTGAGTTTGTATCTATTGTGTGCTCATATATTACTGCGGTTGAAGTTGAAGTAGTCACTGACAGGTAGGAAGTTGTAGCAGATAATTTTGTGTACTACGCTTAGGTCAGACCATAGGCGGCATAGTTCTAAGTTGTCCAAGCCCAAAATTTCAAGCCTGGTGGCATAAGGTATTCTGTTGTGAGCAGAGGAGCGGAGTAGTCTTCTCGTGAAATACCTCTGGACTCACTCAATTTTATTAATGTCCAATATACAGTCTGGATTCCAGGAAGATGAGCTGTATTTGAGAATTGATCTGGTAAAGGTTTTGTATGCCCTAGTTAGCAGTACAATATTACCGGAGAAGAAGCTTCGCAAGATTAGGTTAACAACTCTTAATTCCTTTTTGGCAATGTTGTTACAGTGAACTCTGGACTTAGATCATTTGAGATGAGTACTCCAAGGTCCTTGACAGAGTGAGGTCTACGAGGTCATATCTGCCTAACTTGTATTTGGTGTTCTGATTTTTTATTTTTTATTTTTTTGCTAATGTGTAGGACAGAGCATTTGTTGGTTGAGATTTGGAGTTAGGGTTAGGTCATTTGACCATGGTGTTGAATAATTTTACATCATCAGCGAAGAGGACGCAGTTGCTTATAATATGATCGCAAAGGTCATTTATGTAAAGGTCTGCAAGAAATATTATTGGCCTGCAAGCAAGAACTGGTGGGACCACAAAATAGATAAAATAATAAAAAATGAAGACACTAAAGTACTCTGGGATTTTAGAATTCAAAGAAAGAAGCATCTGCCACATAACATTCAGACTTAACACTTATTGATAAGAAGAAGAAAAAGTCTGGATAGTAGACATTGCAGTAACTCTAGACAGCAGAATAGAAGAGAAAGAAGTAGAGAAAATTAAACAAAATACAAAGGCCTGCAACAGAACAACTGTGGCAAAAGAAAGCAAAAATACTGCCAATAATGATAGGCTCTCTTTAGTGCAGCCCCAAAACAACCTGAGTACCACTTGAACATCAGCAACAACATTAACAAAATCCCCATCAGGCAATTGCAAAATGCAGTGTTACTTGGAACAGCTTATATCCTATGACAATAGCTTTAGCACCATCACACAACATTTGCCTATCCCAGGCCCTTGGAAAGGACTCCATAGGTGGATACAAATACTTAATCCAGTCAAACATCTGGCTGACTGTGTGATGAACCATAAAACCATAATAGCCATAACCATAATAACAGGCAGATTTTCTCAAGAGTGAATCCTAAGTTCTGCTCCGTTCAAAACGTTGATGGAACATAAACCTGACAGAAATAAACCTGAAATAATCAAGCTCAGGCTCTTAATGCTGTATGTGGTTTTTTTTTTTAAAAAAAATTGTATATTATCTTGCAGAGTTGCTTTGTGAATATTGCTATCACAGTGGGCTTCAACACTCTTGCTCCTGTCTTGCAAAGCAGCTTAATGTAAGCTCTTCATTACAGGGTTCCCAACAATGTGCTGTTTTGTAAGCCCCATTTTACACTGTAAACCTCTCTCCAGCCATGGAAACAGCAAGAAAAGAAGAAGAATAGGTATGTTGGATTCCCCAATGCAGGCCACTATCTTAATAACAGAAACTTTTAATAGAATAGAATAGAATAGAATAGAATAGAATAGAATAGAATAGAATAGAATAGAATAGAATAGAATAGAATAGAAGTCTTTTTATTCCATAACAAAACAATACATAAGAATGATGCTAGCAAATTATCTTATAGCACTTAGACTGAAATGATCAGGCATACTCTAGGTGAATAAAATGACAGTAAAATCAGTGCCCAGCCCACTTCCATGAGAAGGAGATTCTGGAATCCAGGACAATCACTAAAAAGACTTCCCAATTCATCAACAGCTCTGTGTTTTGACTCAGGACTTTCAAAGAAGGCCATAGAGTTTGGGAAGAAGATGTTATATGTAATTTAAACCTTCCCTATTTTTATCACCAAACTGGACTGAATATTCAAGTCTTTATTGCATGATTAGCAGAGAATGATAGAGGGCAATTTGAGTTTCTGTTGTACGATACCTATCATAATCATAATCATAAGTTTATTTGTCAAGCATGTATAAGATAACAGGTAAAAGGATAAAAGTATAATTTGAATACATGAAAAGAGTAAGTAAAAAGGAATGTTAGGACAGGGACGGTAGGCAAGCTGGTGCACTTATGCACACCCCTTACAGACCTCTTAGGAATGAGGTGAGGTCAGTGGTGGGATTCAGCCAGTTCGCATCACTTCAGGAGAACCGGTTGTTAACTTTCTGAGCTGTTTGGCAAACTGGTTGTTCGAAGAAATCATTAGGGCAGAGAACCAGTTGTTAAATTACTTGAATCCCACCAGTGGGTGAGGTCAACAGTTTAAGGTTAAAGTTTTGGGGGTTTGGGGAAGGAACTACAGAGTCAGATAGTGCATTCCAGGCATTGACCACTCTGTTACTGAAGTCATATTTTCTGCAATCAAGTTTGGAGCGGTTTACCTTAAGTTTGTATCTATTATTTGCTTGTATATTGTTGTGGTTGAAGCTGAAGTAGTCATTGACAGGAAGGACATTGTGGCAGATAATTTTATATACTATGCTTAGGTCAGACTGAAGTCAGCATAGTTCTAAGTTGTCTAAATCCAAAATTTGGAGTCTGGTGGCATAAGGTATTTTATTGCGGTTTTACCCCAGATATTAAAACACTTAATCTCTCCCCTGGCTCAAGCTGATGAAGGGAGGAGAAGTTGTAGCTCAGAGGTTAATACAACACCCAGGCAGCCCAAGTTCAAATCCAAGTAAGGGTATGTCTAGCTTCCTTTATTTCTTTATCAGAGAAATATAAATTATCTATCTATCTATCTATCTATCTATCTATCATCTATCATCTATCATCTATCATCTATCATCTATCATCTATCTATCTATCTATCTATCTATCTATCTATCTATCTATCTATCTATCTCCTATAGATAACTTTTTCTTTATGATGTTTGTTTTCAGTTCTGAGAGCATTGTCATTGCTCTCAGAACTGTTGCTTTCTTTCTCTTTTCCTATTGACATTTCACAAGTTTCCTTAAAAGCTAAGGCTACTCTTTTGTCATTTTTGTTATTATGTTGGCAACCTCTCCTGAGGTGAGCTGGTCTTCTGTTGACCCAACTTGTTTTTCATTTGTTTTGTGTACTTGCTGTGGTATTTCCCAGCTTTAGCCATTCAAAAATGTCCCACTTTTTCTTCATCCGCACATCAACATGACTACATGGGAATGAATATCTCTTGTTCCAGCTAATTACAATACAGAATGTAAAAAATGTACATAAATCACTGCAAACACTTATACTAAGTCGTATGAGTTGTCATAGTATATTAAACTCATTATACTTTGCTGGAGACACATGCTTTCAGATAATTTGGTCTCGTAAAGTTATAAGAGTTTATAGGTTTGAATTCAGTTAAAAGCTGAACCAGCCTAATACGATTATAATACACAGTTTGTAAGATAGGCAAATAGTTGTTTAGATGTATAAAGAATGGATTTAGGGACTCCAATTGTTGTCTAAGTATGTCTAATACACTTGTCCTTCACATTCCTTCTTTATTCAGAAAAGAAGAATGGGTCTTCCACCCCCAGACAATATCTGATTCACTAAGTTCTAACTAACATGGTAACACAATGTTCTTGTTAAAGAGGGTAACAATATACTCAGAGTTATTTAATATAAATGTTATATACGTAATAGAGAACAAGGTGGTATAAAGTTTCTTAGCATATCTGCAGTTTCCTAAAGAGTACTACATCAACTTTTAGTTACTATCAGCAGGGTTAGAATTAAAACCTCTAGGGAGTTGGGCGGCATAGAAATGCGACTAATAAATAATAAATAAATAAAAACCCACCAAAGTGTGTACCGACACCGTATGTGCTAAACTTTCAAATGTATTAATCACACGAGTAGCTTTCAATCAATCATGCCTAATTATTATTCATGTGCATGTCCCTGAATAATCAGATCAGTTTGACTTCCATTTACCTAAACACAGAGCTATCCCCCACCCATTCAATCCATAGGCTCTTTTTTCCTTATAAATGCGCAAGCACAGGTTAATAACAATTTATAATTGGTTAAACCAGAGGCAATCATTTCCCTGTAGCTTTGATCCATGCAGGTTATGGTTATACATTAAGGACTATAACCTCTCGGGCGCCATTCTCCATGCATTATCACCACAGTTTATAAAGCCTGCAACTATTCTTCTGAGTCTCTTTAAAGCAATTTCAAATGGCTGAAAATAATACTATCTTCCTGGCTTAGAACCTGCTTTTTTTCTTGTGTTCTGTATAAATTTGTGCAAATTTGGTCTATATTTGGACTTGCTCCAACTCCGTAGGACAGATTTCTTTAATTTACTTCCAAAGCGCTTGCTTGAACTGTGACCATTATAGGCCAATATAGGAACAACATGTATAGGCATCATAATTAATACAATATTGTTTCTCTACTCTCAATTTTCATAGATGTAGTCTATGTAGTCTATGAGACACATTTCTCAACTGCTGTACTAAAAGGAAAAAAACATTCTGTTTTATTCCACTTTTCATTCAGAAGGCAAGCAGAACCAAATTTTACCTGGAGCCTGAGCTATGACTGCTATCGATTCTGAAACTCCAAGGACAATCTATTTTCAACAACTCTGATATATATTCACTTTCCTTTTAAATGGCTCCACGCTGGTTTTAGAGAAAAAGGTCTTTTAATATTTTATATTAATACAGTACTTTGTTTTAAGCATCTGTGGCATTTTGCAAATCATTTCACACCATTGAGGTGTTTCAAAGCCTCAGATCATAATATCGATTAATGTGTAACCAACTTGGGAAATACATAAAATCTGGTCAAACTGGTAGAATGTTGCCAAGTAAGTAATATTGATGAAGCTAACTTCTATGTTAGGGAGTCACGTTAAACAGATCTGTAACTGAAAGAAGTCAAAAGCAAAGTTATGCAGCCCTCAGAGATGCTAAGGTAAAAAGATGTAGGTACTAAGGAAAGAGATAAAAAGCTTCTTGTTAGATAAAGACCCTGTTGTTCCGCCAGGCAGGGCTATCAACATAATAAGTTTAAATTGGGGTATTTTAAATTTTTGGGGTTTTAAATCGGCCAAATCTATTTAATTATTTTAATTTTTAATCATTGTTGTGTCCTGTGTTTTTAAATTGGCTGTACACCGCCCTGAGTCCTTCGGGAGAAGGGCGGTATAGAAATAAAATTATTATTATTATTATTATTATTATTATTATTATTATTATTATTATTATTAATGTGGAATCAGTAAGGAAATCATAAGCAGGAAATGAAACTTAGATTTAGGGAGAAGTATAAAAATGGTGGTGGCTCAGTGGCTAAGATGCTGAATCCCTAGCACCACATAAAGGGGTGAGCTCCCATTACTTGTCCCAGCTTCTGCTAACCTAGCAGTTCGAAAGCACGTAAAAAATGCAAGTAGAAAAATAGGGACCACCTTGGTGGGAAGATAACAACGGTCCGTGCGCCCTTGGCATTGAGTCATGCCAGCCACATGACCATGAACACATCTTCGGACAGCGCTGGCTCTTTGGTTTAGAAACGGAGATGAGCACTTCCCCTACAGCTGGAAACAACTAGCATGCATGTGCAGGGGAACCTTTATCTTATAAAAAGCTATGGAGCTCTGTGGTCAAGATATACAGATGGAGATCAAGAAAGAGAAGTGCAGAACTTGAGCCTAGAGAGGAGTAGAAAGAAAAAAAAATGGATTCCCTATTTAAAGACAGTTTAAACAAATAAACAGATAAAACTTTAAGGCGAGAGATAAAGAAGAAGCATTAATGAATAAGCAAGAGTTTATGATACTTTTGTCCATGGTACATTCTGGCAGCTGGGATTCTAGTTATTCTATACATATTCTATATTGATTTTATACATTGATCTTATTGATTTTTTTTAAAAAAAATATGAAGTTAGAAGATAAATGTTTTTTTCTCATTCTTTAAACATTTTATTAGATTATAGAATAAAATACAACAAACAAAAGCCAATAGGAAGACACAGAGAAGGGGTAAGAGAAGTGAGGAGGGAGGGAGAAAAGAAACAAAAAACGTTGACATCCCATTCCCTCTGTTGCAGTAAAATAAAGCATTAACATTGAACCATAATTACTTTTCCATAATAATATAAACTTCCCATTTCTATAAAAACAAATCAATCTAATCAGTAAAACCCAAAATCAAAGTTTCAATTTTTTTCCAGCTCAAACACAAAGTCCAGAAGCGGTCTCCATGTAGCAACAAAATTACTTATATTCTTTTCTTTGATCAAAACAGTGAATTTAGCTATTTCCATCAGCTTCTGCAGACATTTGTCCATGGTGAAAATCAAAATATCCTTCCATTTTTGTGTATACAGTTGTCTTGCTGCTGTCAACATATATAAGATCACAGTTCCAATTTTTTTTTTTGAAGTCTTTTTCCATTAAACCCAAAAGAAAAGTTTCTGGTTTCATCTTTATCTTTTCTGTATTAAAAAATGAATTTTACTCCAAAATTTCTTTGCTTTATCACAATGTCCACCATAAATGGTAAAAAGTTTCTTCTTTACTTTATACATTCTAGATACCTTATCCGGTGTTAAATACCAGCAATACATCATCTTATAGAAATTTTCTCTTAAATTATAGTTTAATGTGAATTTTAAACCTTTTGTCCACATATTTTCCCATTGTCCAAGCAAGTTAAAAGATAAACATTAAAAAAGATTTGAAAAAAAAAAGAAAAAGCTCAGGAAAGATAAAAAGTGCAAGTGCAAGAAAGAAAGAAAAAATAGAAAGTTACTTCCAATTTTCTTTCATACAGATGTAAGTAAAAAAAAAAATCAAACTCTTACTCTAAGATTAACATTTGTCTGTATTATTTCCATAATTCCATATAATTCTAATCATCAAGTCCCAAAATCAACTTTTCATTTCTTGTAGTGTCTTACAAAAAGTCCAAAATGGTTTACAAATGGTTTCTCCTTGAGAAAGATTCAACATACGTTCACCATTTTTGTTTAGATATTATTCCCCTTCTTTAGAAAAGCTACTTGGGGTGACAACCTTAAAGGGATTTTACAAAACAATTTTGCTTTATACCTATTCCAAATTCTCAATACAGCATTATTAATAAAATTATTTTTAAAATCTACATTCACCTTAATTTTGTCATACCGTCAATAGATGTGCCATTCAAATCTTAAATTATATCCTTCCAATTCCAATAACCTCTATTTCTTAAAGTCATCCACTCTTTCATTCATACTAAACAACTAGCTGCAAAATATAATTTCAAATTTGGCACTCCTAACCCCGCTCTCTCTTTTTCATTCTGTAGGAGTTTATATTTAATTCTTGGTTTCTTGCCCTGCAAACAATTTTAGAAATATCTTTTTGCCATTGCTTCAACAGTACATCAATCATCAATATATGTACAGGTGAAACTCGAAAAATTAGAATATTGTGCAAAAGTTCATTTATTTCAGTAATGCAACTTAAAAGGTGAACCTAATATATGAGATAGACTCATTACATGCAAAGCGAGATAGTTCAAGCCTTGATTTGTCATAATTTTGATGATTATGGCTTACAGCTCATGAAAACCCCAAATTCACAATCTCAGAAAATTAGAATATTGTGAAAAGGTTCAATATTCTAGGCTCAAAGTGTCCCACTCTAATCAGCTAATTAAGCCATAACACCTGCAAAGGGTTCCTGAGCCTTTAAATGGTCTCTCAGTCTGGTTCAGTAGGAATCACAATCACTGTCATGACCTGACAGTTGTGCAGAAAACCATCACTGACACCCTCCATAAGGAGGGAAAGCCTCAAAAGGTAATTGCAAAAGAAGCTGAATGTTCCCAAAGTGCTGTATCAAAGCACATTAATAGAAAGTTATGTGGAAGGGAAAAGTGTGGAAGAAAAAGGTGCATAAGCAGCAGGGATGACCGCAGCCTGGAGAGGATTGTCAGGAAAAGGCCATTCAAAAGTGTTGGGGACTTGCACAAGGAGTGGACTGAGGCTGGTGTCAGTGCATCAAGAGCCACCACACAGAGACGGATCCAGGACATGGCTTCAAATGTCGTATTCCTCTTGTCAAGCCGCTCCTGAACAACAAACCACATCAGAAGTGTCTTACCTGGGCTAAAGACAAAAAGAACTGGTCTGTTGCTCAGTGGTCCAAAGTCCTCTTTTCTGATGAGAGCAACTTTTGCATCTCATTTGGAAACCAAGGACCCAGAGTCTGGAGGAAGAATGGAGAGGCACACACTGCAAGATGCTTGAAGTCCAGTGTGAAGTTTCCACAGTCTGTGTTGATTTGGGGGAGCTGTGTCATCTGCTGGTGTTGGTCCACTGTGCTTCATTAAGTCCAGGGTCAATGCAGGAGATTTTGGAGCACCTCAGGCTTCCTTCCGCAGACGAGCTTTATGGGGATGCTGATTTCATTTTTCAGCAGGACTTGGCACCTGCCCACACTGCCAAAAGTCCCAAAACCTGGTTCAATGACCATGGGATTACTGTGCTTGATTGGCCAGCAAACTCGCCTGACCTGAACCCCATAGAGAATTTATGGGGCACTGCCAAGAGAAAGATGAGAGACATGAGACCGAACAATGCAGAAGAGCTGAAGGCCGCTGTTGAAGCATCCTGGTCTTCCATAACATCTCAGCAGTGCCACAGGCTAATAGCATCCATGCCACGCCGCATTGAGGCAGTAATTGATGCAAAAGGGGCCCAAACCAAGTACTGATACATACTTATACTTTTCAGAGGTCCGATATTGTTCTATGTACAATCCTTGTTTTATCGATTTCATGTAATATTCTAATTTTCTGAGATTGTGAATTTGGGGTTTTCATGAGCTGTAAGCCATAATCACCAAAGTTATGACAAATCAAGGCTTGAACTATCTCACTTTGCATGTAATGAGTCTATCTCATATATTAGTTTCATCTTTTAAGTTGCATTACTGAAATAAATGAACTTTTGCACGATATTCTAATTTTTCAAGTTTCACCTGTACAGTCTGAAATAGAAATAATATTAGCTAAAACATTTGTTTTCATTACAGAAATTTTATCTAACATGGATAGAAATATAATAGTATTTTTTCACATCTTGGTATATATATATATATTTTATTTCAAACCTTAACATACTGTAGTTATTTTGAAACAACATACAATTCATATTAGTCAAAATATTTAATATTTTTCTAAATTTTAAAACCAGATCATCAAAACATCTTGATTTTGTTTAGCCATATTTTAACTAACATCTTTGTTTTCTGGTTATTAATCTTAAAACCTAATAACACATCAAAATCTTCCCTAAAGGTGCTTTTTCAGGAGGCAACTGGACTTCCTTGGTTTTACTTTGAAGATGTTTTGCTTCTCATCCAAGAAGCTTCTTCAGCTCTGACATGATAGTGGGAATGGAAGGGTTTATGCTGCCAGAGCTGAAGAATCTTCTTGAATGAGAAGCAAAATGTCTTCCAAAAAAAAAGATGCAAGTCCAGTTGCCTCCTGAAAAAGCCCCTTTGGGACAACCATGACCTGGATGACTGAATCTCTACAGAAATCAAAATCTTTTACATTTTTCATCAAAGATCCAATCCTTTTCAGGACATTCTGTAAAATCAAAACCAAGTCATCAACAAAAGCTCTCAATTTAGAGTCTCGTATTTATCCATTATCTTCTCATCTTTTTTATGTCTCTATTCAAAACTTCAAAATAAAAAACAAAGGAGAAAGGGGACCATCTTGTTTTGTCTCTTTGTGAATATTACTCAAATCAGCATTAAATATAATTTGACCCTTTTGGGATGAATATATTGATGGGATTCTATTCATGCTGACTGACAGGAGAGGAGGCATGACACAGAATGAAATGTGTGTCCCATTATAAAGTCAGGGGTGGAATTCTACTGGTTTGGGCAAACCGGTAACTCCGACGATCAGCTGGGAGCAAACTGGTTCGCTCCGATGATCAGCTGGGCCCGCCTGCCCACCCCTGCGAATTACTTATCTATATCTTTGCAGCTGATAAGCGCGGCAGAGCAGATTGCCATGTGTCAGCTGTTCTAATTCCCTAGCACTAACGTGGAAGGTGATTTTTTTGTTCAATTGTGCATGCGCGCATAGCGCTCGTCTGGCGCACGATCACCAAACTGGTTGTTAAACCGGTAGGATCCCACCACTGTATAAAGTCCATCCTTTCTACACTTGTGTGTGATGTAGAAAGTCTGAGTTGTAATCCATACAGGTAGTCTTCAATTTACAATAGTTCAGACCATTCAAAGTTACAACAGCACTAAAAAAAAGTGACTTATGACTATTTTTCACACTTATGACCATTGTAGCCTCCCCATGCTCATTGATCAAAATTTTCAGACACATGGAAACTGATTCACATTTATAACTGTTACAGTGTCCTGGGATCATGTGATCACCTTTGTGACCTTCTGACAAGCAAAGTCAATGGAGAGGCCAGATTAATTTGACAACCGTGTCACTAATGTAACAACTGCAGTGATTCACCTCACAGCTATGGCAAGAAATGTTGTAAAATGAGGCAAAATTCACTTAACAAATGTCTCACTAAACAACAGAAATGGGTCGTAAGTCAAGGACCACCTGTAGTTTGACATTTGATCCCATCCCTTGGCCTCCGTGAGGATGCCCATGGCCTGCAGTTTCATCAGTAAGAAAATCACAGCATGAACTGGCAGGGGGCAGGACTGAGGCTTGGAGAACTAAGAGAAGGAAAAGCGGATTGGAGATTCAACCCAGGAGATCAGATCAATTAGCAAGGAAAAGTGTGACAGAAATCATTTCCACAGAGGTTGGATTTCCTGCTAGGGATGAAGGAGAATTTGTTTGTTGCAATAGCTACTGTGTTTTTAAAATGGGCTGCACTTTAAGAAGTCTGCTCTGTTGGGTGTGAAAGAGAATGGATGTCTCGCTCTGAGCAAAGTCTCTCTGCAAAAATTCATCCCACTGAGTTCAATCACTTACTTTTCTTTAAAGTTATCCTTGTGCCCATATAAAACTGTCTGAATATCTGCATGGTTATTGCTTTCCTAAAGCAAGTAATAAAGCTGTTCTTCTCATCTCAAAGCTATGCTTTATGCTTTTGTTATTGAAGGGAGGGAGAAAGGAAATTGCCCCTCTCCTCCCCTTGTAGACTGAAAGGGGTAGGAGTTGAAGGAGTCCTTCTGGATCTCTGGGGAATCAATATTTCAAACCCAGGGCCAATTTCTGCAAGAAATGTGATTTTTTTTTTTTTTTTTTTGCCTTTTGAGGCAAGAGATAAAGACCCTTAAGAAATTATTTTGTACAGGAGCTTCTGAGCAAATGGACATAATAGCCTGGAATGGATACAAAATTATGCATACTTTATCAGTGATGATGTTCTTGGGAAACAAACACTGCTGGGAATAAAGAATAAATAACATAAAATAAAATACGTATTTTTTTAAAAAAATTAAATAAATAAAATTAAAATAACATTTATATTTATTTTTAAAATTAAAAAAAGGAGCCGTGGTGGAGCAGTGGTTAGAATGAAGTATTGCAGGCTAACTCTGCCGACTGCCAGGAGTTCGAGTCGGACCAGCTCAAGGTTGACTCAGCCTTCTATCCTTCCGAGGTCACTAAAATGAAGACTCAGATTGTTGAAGGGGGGGGGATGCTGACTCTATAAACTGCTTAAAGAGGGCTGTAAAATACTATGAACCAGCATATAAATTTAAGTGCTATTGCTAAAAAAAAACGAGACAAAATAAGGCCGCCAGTTGCCTGCAGCATGACACAAGAACACAAAAAGAATCGTTTTGGATTGAACCATAGAGCCTTTGGATCAGAGGTGGGTTTCAGCAGGTTCTGACCAGAAATTTTGAGCAGTTTAGAGAACTGGTAGCGGAAATTTTGAGTAGTTCGGACAACCAGTAAATACTATCTCTGACTGGCCCCGCCCCATCTATTCTCTGCCTCCCAAGTCCCAGCTGATTGGGAGGAAATGGGGATTTTGCAGTAACCTTCCCCTGGAGTGGGGTGAGAATGGAGATTTTACAGTATTCTTCCCCTGCCACGCCCACCAAGCCACACCACGCCCACCAAGCCATGCTACAGAACCAGTAGTAAAAAATTTTGAATCCCACCACTGCTTTGGGTGTAGATTTCTATATCATTCAGGGGCCAAACGGGTGGGTTTGGGAAGTTCATGGGTCTTGACTGAAGGATTTAAACCCCCTTCTTCTGTCATTTCCTATCTGCTAAACATTTAATATAGTATATGTTTCAGGAGGTAGTAAATAACCTTAAGCCATTAAACCATTCAAATTAATCACAATTACCAGTGTGGCTAGAAGTGAATTCCATAGTTAAATGATGTGTGTGTTCAGAAGCACAACAGCCCCAGCAAACATAATCACAATATTTCATCAATTTAATTTAAAGCACATCAAGATTTAATTATACCTAATTTATTTATTTGGCTTGGTGTCATCCCCTTTTTTGGAGTGTGGCCTTTGGTATATCTCTCATTTAAGAATATCTCTTAATCTGAAGTTATTTATACTCTCTTTGATCATCAGCTGAAATCCTGTTCTCCATGTGTCTCTTTACTCAAGAAGTCATGGCCTTCCCACTGTTACAAAGGCTTCCTTCAAGACACTTTTCAACACCCACATTGTGTTATTAGCTAAAGATTCCCTTCACATTCAGGAGTCAGTGGTTTCTGCTACGTTTCTAATTTGCATATAGTATCTGAGCTATTTTGTGAGTGAGTGTGTGTGTATATGCTTGTGTGTGTTATGATTTATAATGGTATCTTCACTATTATATTTAATGCAGTATTATCAGTTCCATTTAAGTGGATCACTTTTAGTTAGAAATCATTAGAATACAAAAATAAATGGATGAATATTTTTTCTAAAATTTTACATCTATGAAATGCTTCGTAGACATTTTAATCACTGGAAATATTTGGAGCACTAAGATTATTTTTGACAGTAAATCATCCACCATATCACCAGTGGTGAGCCATAAAACCCATGATAATTTTTCCATTGAGTTCATTGGGATAGGATGAGAGTTTCCACCCAACATTTAATAAAACATGCTGTGTGATCTTCCCATTAATGTGCTCGTTGGTACTCAGTGAATTAGGCTGTTATGGGTATGAGAAGCCTATCATCTATACCCTTTTCTACCCCTTCATTGGGCTAAAGAATCAAACTCTCAAAGAAAAGATAGAGACTAAATGGTGATTCAGCTCATATATAGAGAGAGCTTTCATTTGTCAGTAATATGCACTGATGTTGGTGCATGAACCCATACAATGTCCATTTGCATTTTTACAAAATAAACATGGCATAGAACTGTAAACATTGTTGGAAAGTGCAACAGTCTGCACCAGTGGTGGAATCCAAATATTTTTACTACCGTTTCTGTGGGTGTGGCTTGGTGAGCATGGCTTGGTGGGCATGGCTTGGTGGGTGTGGCAGGGGAAAGATACTGCAAAATCTCCATTCCCACCCCACTCCAGGGGAAGGATACTGCAAAATCTCCATTCCCACCCCACTCTGGGGCCAGCCAGAAGTGGTATTTGCCAGTTCTCCGAACTACTCAAAATTTCTGCTACCGGTTCTCCAGAACCTGTCAGAACCTGCTGGATTTCACTCCTGGTCTGCACTAACAAAAAGTTAGGGTTCTACAGAGCATCCAGAGTGTGAGAGGCACTATGGAGTATCTTTACTTGTTTGTACCAATAGAGAAAAGTATCTGTAGCTCAGGGTTGAACTGTGGAGGCTTTAGTGCTTTCAAAGTTGGTTGTTTTCTTGCAGAGGTTTCATTACCTGACTAGGTAACCTCTTCAGCACTAGAAGGAGAAGGCATTGTTCTCTATTTATATTGTAGCTTGTCCTATCAATATTAGTGGGATGCCATTTTCTCCTTGGTAGTTTCTTGATTACGGTATTGTTTACTTCTTGTTAGTCTGATGTTGTCCCTGCTCAATCCCTGCTTATCTGGATGTTGATTGCTAGCAAGGAGGTGGTCCAGACTTTTTGTTTTGTTTTGTTTTTTATTGTCTCTTTTGAATGGGGTGGATATGTGGTTTATCTCTATGCACCTGTTGATGAATGCCAGCTTCAGTGGTGGTATTCAGCTGGTTTTATCCGGTTCGGGTGAACCGGTAGCGGCGGCTGCGGGAGGCTCCGCCCACCCACCCAGACTTCATTACATCCCATTTTTGATGCTCTGCGCATGCACAGAAGTGGCACGTGTGAGCAGAGTGAGCAAGGGCATGCACGCTCACATTTGCAAACTGGTAGTGAAAGTAAGTGAATACCACCTCCTGGCCAACTTCCAGAAATTCCCTGACACTTTTGGATTTAGCTCCTCTAGATTGCTCTCAGTTTCTCAGGTGAAACTATGATCAAATCTGTCCATGTGTTGTGAATTAAGGAGTTTTTATTGTGTCTTCTGACTGCTAGTTGGTATTCAGGGATATGTTCTGCTAGTCTTCTGTCAGTCCTACATGTCTTATATTGTACTTACACTGTATGTAGTAGATGACTCCTACTTCTTTTTCTTCTGAGGCTACTGAATCTTTTGGCTTATTTAAGATGGTTGGGGGTGGGGTGTTGCTTGCTTGGTGATGCCATGTGGTTTTAATAACCTGTGCTTGTTTCTGAGATGTTTTTGATGTACGGCAGTGTTACCTTTTTCATAGCTTGAATTGGTGCAAGTGAGAATGACCTGGGCAGCACCTAACTTTGATAGATAAATTAATAATGGGGCACCTACCCTCTGGAATGAGCTGCTCCCGGAGATACGGCGGATCCCGGATCTTCGCACCTTTCATCATTCCCTAAAGACGTTTTTATTCTAGCAAGCCGGGCTGACCTAACTCTTTTAAATTGTTTTAATTCTTAAATTGTTAATTATCGGTTTTAATATAGGGGTGTTTTAATTGTGGGCCAAATTAATTTAATTGGTTTTTAATACTGTTTTTAAATTTTGTATTTCTTTTGTTTTATCTGTTGGCTGTTCACCGCCCCGAGTCCTTCGAGAGAAGGACGGTATATAAATATAAACAAACAAACAAACAAACAAACAAACAAACAAACAAACAAATAAATAAATAAATAAATAAATAAATAAATAAATAAATAAAATAAAAATAAAAGATACAGTAAAAAAAAAAGCTTAAAAAGAAACAAACAGATCAAAAGACCTTATTGCCAGCAATGAATGCCCAGGTAAATAGGGATTAGCACTAGGAGGAATATTAGACAATCAAGGAGTAAACAACATCCTAATTGAGTAACTACCAAGGGAAAAAAATAACACCCCTACCAACACTGACAGGGAAAGCTACAGAGAATAAACGTCATTCCCTTCTAGCACTTAAGATGTTACCTAGCCATGTAATAAAAGGGACACGGTGGCTCAGTGGCTAAGACACTGAGCTTGTCAATCAAAAGGTCGGCAGTTCAGTGGTTCAAATCCCTAGTGCTGCGTAACGGGGTGAGCTCCCATTACTTGTCCCAGCTTCTGCCAACCTAGCAGTTCGAAAGCACGTAAAAAATGCAAGTAGAAAAATAGGAACCACCTTTGGTGGGAAGGTAACAGCGTTCCATGCACCTTCGGTGCTTAGTCATGCCGGCCACATGACCACGGAGACGTCTTCGGACAGCGCTGGCTCTTCAGCTTTGAAACGGAGATGAGCACCGCCCCCTAGAGTCAGGAACGACTAGCACATATGTCGAGGGGAACCTTTACTTTTACCTTGTAGCAATGTAATTAAACATCTGTAAGAAAACAACCAACCTCAGAGAGCACCAAAGACAGTTAGCTGTTTGTCTTCTGCCTTGGGCAAATTCCTTCCCAGCCCCTATTTTATATAAATACCAACTAGATACTCTCAAATTTCCAAAAGTTCCCATCTAAGGATCCTTGACCTAATGGAATCACTCCAGTATGGGTTCTGTATCTGTATTCAAAAAGTTGTGGATCCAAATGTGATCAATTTATTATTATTATTATTAATCATATTTCTATGCCGCCCACTCTCCGAGGACTCTGGGCGGCTTACAACAATCAACAGTATACTAAATAGCATATTGCCCCTAACAATCTGGGTCCTCATTTTACCCACCTCAGAAGGATGGAAGGCTGAGTCAACCTTGAGCCGGTGAGATTTGATCCGCTGATCTGCTGAACTAGCAGTCAGCTGAAGTAGCTGCAGCACAGCATTCTAACCACTGCGCCACCTCGGCTCTTCATATGGGTAATATTTTGCCTATTATACCATGTATTTCAAATTGCAGCAGACAAAAAGGGGAAAAGATTATGCATAGATTATGAAGGATAGTTTATTTCTATTGTGAAAATAGATTGGTTTATTCCATAACATATGATGTGAACTTTTACAGAAAGATTTTATTTGGAAGTACTGCGACATAAACTTTCCTCCAAATATTTTATAAACATAACATGTTTTTTTTTACTAAAAGGCTCAAAGCACTTCACATATTTTATCTTAACAATCCTGGAAAAAAAAAAATCCCTGTAAACTAGGACAGGATTATATCCCTATATTAGAGATAAGGAAAAGATGGGGAAGAAAAGAGCTATGACAGTGATAGTGAATTGCTTAAGGCCACTCAATTAGTTGGTATTCAAGGTAACATACTGAAATGGCATTTCCTGTTCACTATCCATTCGCTTAGTCGGAGCAGTATGTTCATTCCATTCTTTTGATCACCATCTTCATTCTCATGGTTAAGGACATTAGCCATTAATATTGCATTTGTAAATAGTAAACAGTTTTTTAAATAAAAAAGCATCTTTTAATAAGCCACTGAATGTACAGATGAAGAACCGATATGAATTTTAAGGACAGAAGTGAACCCATTGAGCAATTCCCCAGGAAGCATTGGAGCATTTTTCTCCTTGGGTGCAAGCCAGGGGTGAAATGCTCCGGGTTCGGACCGGATCGCCCGATCCGGTAGTGATGGCGGTGGGTGGTTCAGAGAACTGGTAGCAAAAATCCCTGGCTCCCACCCCATGCCCAGAGGAGCCAAGTGATCATCAGAGACTTTCTTTTTTTTTACTTTTAAAAGCATTTTTTCTTTGGCCAAAAAAATGCTTTTAAGAGTAAAAAAAAGCCACTGATGATCACGTGGCTCAGCTGGGCATGGGGTGGGAGCCAGGGATTTTTACAACCGAAGAGGTTGTAAAAAAAATGCTTTTAAAAGGCTCTGATGTTCCCAGCTGAGTTGCCTGATCGTCAGAGGCTTTTTTTTTCTTTTAAAAGCAAAAAAAAAAAAATGCTTTTAAAAGTTAAAAAAAAAGTTGGCCACGCCCACCTAGTCACATTATCCCGCCCCCCCAAGCCACAGAACCGGCAGTAACAAATTTTACATTTCACCACTGGTGCAAGCCAGCAGTAAAATAAAGTAGAATACATTTTGATGCCTACTTTGAAAGTCCAATTGGTTTTGTTCAGACCTGCAGATGGAGTACAATGTCTTCATTTCCCAGGCACAAAGGAAACTTCCCAACACCTTTTCAACAACATTAGTTGGTGATAAAAACCACCTGTTAGGCACATCCTTGCTCACTCACCTCTTCCACTTGTAACCTCCCTTCACTTGAGGATCAACTTTCTGGGCTGGGAGAGATGGCAGATGAAGAGGAAGATGACTTCCAGGTCTCCAAGCTAATCTTCTGCTTACAGTTTGAATCAGGCCAAAGTGTTATTAGCCTGAACAGCAGCTGGCAAGCATAGTAATCCAACTCTCACACACACTTGTTTCATTGTGAACATTACCCCAACTCCTCCACTAGTCATAACTGTCACTGAACTGTAGAGCTTTTCCAGAAGAATGCTAAATCTGTGATTAAAACATTTCTATTTTAGCATTCTTCTGAAACATAAGGTGACCAATCATCCTCTTTTAGGGACGGCAGTCCTTCTTTTGTAAGTCCTCCTACATGTCCTCGTTTTCAATATTTGAAGACTAATCTGTAAATCTCCATATTTGATTGATGCCGATCCAATCCGTTGCGTGTGTTGTGACATATTTGTATTTGACATGACGATTCGTCAAGGCTCAGTACAGTGCGACGAGACGCGATTATGAGATGCATGCGCTCCACACAGGAGAATTGTTTTGAGAGAATGTGCCGCGCACAAGTGCCGTTGTTTACTTCTTACCAAAACACGACACGGCACACACAAATGTTTTTTATTATGCATTTATCATATTATAGTGTATTTTGTATTATTGTTGCAATGAATAAAATGTTTGTTTGTTTGTTCGTTTGTTTATCTATTTATTTATTTGTGTCCTCCTCATTGTAAAAAAGTTGGTCACCTTATGAAACAGCATCAAACATATATTCAGAAAATGGGTGAACAACTGACAGTTGTGAAGGATGGACTCTTCTTGATTTCTCTTTCCTACTTCACTGTGCAGCTCACACACACACACACACACACACACACACACACTTTCAACCACTTCTACTGGCCTTTTAGGACTGATCCAGGCTTCAGAGCTAGGATTCATTTGATAGCTTAAGAATATAGGAAAGATCCCAGTTTGCAAGAACTAATTTCTCTACCTAAAGCAGAATGGTTTTGAAGGACAGTACCTGGGGACCAATGGAAAGGGTGTTGCAGATAATTTCTAGGATGTCAATCCTTAGCAGTCAAGCTAACAAAACCGCCCTGAAATATGTCAAGTTATATCTGTGGTAAAGCTGCCATGATTTTTGTCTGCTTATAGGGAAAAACAGTACCTTAACATTAGAACAGCTATAGTCAACCTTTTAAACTGCCTCAGGTAGGAAGTCAAGATGAAGGCAAAGACATGAGGACATGACAGAATTAGTAAGTTGTATGAACCCATTTTTACCATTGATAGATACAAATGTGTGAAAACACCTACATGTGCAACTACTGACTTTGGCTTTATGACTTCTACTTAGAAAGAAGGTTCTAATATATTCTGCTTTTAGATACACTTTCTCAAGATGTGCTTTTTATAGTGTTCTCTCTCATCAGGGGATCTACTCACAACTCCACAGAGGCGTAGAACTTCTGACATTTCCTATTTGATACCCAAAAAGTCAAAAGGCTGAAGAAGTCATGCTTTCATGCTCTGTAGAGCATCAAGAGTAATGCCATTTTTAGGTTTATCTCTGATATTGTGTATCCTATGCTGACACTGAAATAAAAGCTACTTCTTGACGATCAAATTTTCTGTCTCTCAGCTCTTTCTGATTCCACTTTAAAATGCAACTAGTAAAGCCAGTGTTGTTTTTATTTTTCGTGGATATCAAAACAGTCTGAAAACAAACATCTGTGTAAATCTGTTCATTTAAAGAGGACATGTAGAACTGATAGGCCAGAGGTGTCAAACTCGACTTCATTAAGGGCCGCATCAGGGTTGTGTTTGACCTTGGGGGTGGGGCAGGGCCAGGGTGGGCATGGCCAGCTTGACATCATTCATGTTGGGGGTGATTCTGGGGGCCTGAGCACTCTGCCAGCGAAAATGGACTCCCGAGCTACATTTTAAGCTGTGACAGCCTCCTGCAATCGTCTGCCAGTGAAAACGGAGCTCGGGAGGGCCAAGCACGGCCCTCACAAGTTCCATTTTCTCTGGCAGAGGCACCACGGGCTGGTCCTTCATTGTTTCCAGGGCAGCCCCACGGGCCAGATCTAAGGCCTTGAGTTTGACATCCCTGTGATAGCAATCAGCACTCACTCTTTCTCACCAATAGCTGAGCATAAACAACAAACAACCAATCCCTTACTTTTCTATTTAGCAGACATTCCAGCACTTTTAAAGTTCGCTTATCTCCTCTGAAACAGAAATACTGACGAATTATTTCAATGGGTGGTACTTATTATAAATGCATGTGATCAGTGGAGGATTCACCTTATCCTGCATCTGGGAAGTTGTTCCATTTGGAAGAGCCCAGAAAAGAAATGTAACTCATCGATTCAGATTTGAGTGGAAAGATAGCCACTCTCCATTTTATTTCCATGCCTTTCTATATCTAACAGCATGATTCCAAAGACATTGATTAAACTTGCTTCATTTAGTACCTCTGCTAAGACCATGTAAAGCTGTACCAGGAACCAAGCGAGCCTAGAACATACATCTTTTAGCCCCAAGCCATTAACTTCAGCATATAGTGCTATAAATAGATTCTGCTTTCCTGACAAGAAAAGGGCAAAAAAGAAATATATCTGTATTTATAGCATGTTCACCCATTTGTGGACTTTGCATTGGCTGCCAAGCATAGAAAAGCAGTCTTGGACTTCTCTGTTCCTTTCTGTGCCTATAATGATCTTTAGGAGCTCTTGTGGCTAATCTACAGGAGCATTTACAGAGTGAATCAAAAGAGTCAAATTGGTGGACACAACCATGTGATGGAGCCTTGTCCGTTTTAAATATATTTTAGGATGCATGAAAAACTTGACTTCTTTAACCCACCCACCCTCTGACGGTAGTTTGTCATCGTTCCTATCACCCATCTCCTCCCACTTATGACTTTATGACTGTAACCTTGTTGCTGGTATACCTTAAGATTTATATTGACTGTTTCCCTAAGACTATCATTAAGTGTTGTACCTTATGATCCTTGACAAATGTATCTTTTCGTTTATGTACACCAAGACAAATTCCTTGTGTGTCCAATCACACTTGGCCAATAAAGAATTCTATTCTATTCTATTCTATTCTATTCTATTCTATTCTATTCTATTCTATTCTATTCTATTCTATTCTATTCATGAGTTCTGTTAAATCTGACTCCCCATTGTGCACTGCAAGTATACTTACAGAGTAGGAAGATGTGTGGCTTTCTTGCAGAATTTGCCCAGAAGTATATAGAGTAACTCTATAGACCTAGAGGAGGTTGCCAAGAAATTTTGAGACAATATCTTGAGAAAAAGACAGTGGCATGTACAAAAAAAGATGAACTTCAGCCTGAGGGTTATTTCAGGAACATTTTTCCAAAAGTCATTCTTAGCATTCCTTTTTTAAATCATACAGTACTTGCTGATCATATTTTCTCCATCTCCTCCAGCTATTTCAGCATGATTTGTTTTCTAGTTAAAGTTTCTTCTTTTCTTTATTCTAGGATTGATCCCAACCAAATATTTCATTCATTAAATGTCCTATTTCTTGCCCTTCATCATAAAAATGATGCTCCAGGCAGTTACAATAGAGAGCGTACCCAATTATTTTCAAAATATAATAAAATGCATACTAATGCTCATAGTAGGGAAAGGGAGAGGACAATCCTCACCTGGTGAAATATATGTATTGTATCATATTGTATTGTATCGTATTATATCATATTGTATTATATCATATTATATTGCATTGTATCATATTGTATCATATTGTATTGTGTATTGTATCATATTGCAACACACACACACACACACACACACACACACACACACACATACACACACACACTTTTTATGACCCTGTAATTCCTTGTCAGGATGACTGAAGAGAGCTGAGCATTTACTGGCCAGTTGCCTTTCCTGACACCTATGCAGAGTTCACAGAAGATATTTTCTCTTTATGCCATGATAGAGAAATATGTGTCATTGCCTAGGATTGACCTCTCAACTTTTTGAGTGGGAGGCTTATTTGTGTGTGTGTGTGTGTGTGTGTGTGTGTGTATCTAGCTAGCTAGTTACCTAGCTATGTGTGTGTCTGTGTGTGTCTGTGTGTGTCTGTTTCTGTGTACTTCAAAAAATAACCAATGCAGGCATCAATCCAGCTTTCAGAGAAAGATGCATGCAATGTTGTCAGGAGTCCACCATTAAGATCCAGAAATCTAGGCTTTATTGTCCAATGGTATCTCTCAACATGCCCTAGCAGAGCTCAATCATGAGAAAGAAAATATAAACGTGTTTCCTGACCAACCAATACAGGAGTAGATGAAGTAGAAAATGTTTCTTTCAAGTTTAGAAAAAACAACCCATTCCGAACATGCTGCGAAAATATGTTCAATTTAGCTTTCTTCTAACAGGGTGAAATGTGAAACATTTTGAGGGTTCTGTGTCATATGAAATAATAAGGAACTGGAATAAGACCTTATTCTATTGTTCTTCATTCCAAGATTATGGAATCAACTTCTTTAAAAAAAAAAGATTATTTTCACAAATATTAAAACAAATCTTCATAAAAACCAGTAAGGGTACAACTCTACTTTTAGTGCCCTGAAAATCCTTCAGATTAGAACCTTTTATCTGGGCAAAGACAACATATTACCAGAGCAGAAGATATACAGACTAAATAGGAAGATTTTTTTTTTTTTTGTCCTTCTGACCTGATACTACATGAATTGGCTGAGAATGCAGCCTTTTTTTAAATAAATATTTCATGCCTCCTTCAGTGAGACATGTATACTCTAACTCTGATTTCAAGGTTGGTGGCTGTGTAGTTTATCACCCATTTCCTTATTAAATGTGGGTGCCAAAAGATTGACAGGAAGACTAGCTGGCAGAATGCAACACTCCTACCTTCAGTTTACCATCCTAAACAATCTGGCTTCAAAAAAATTTCAAAAACTGCCTCATTATTTCAGCTTATTAATTGATGGTTTGGATATACTCTCAGAAAAATTGAGAAGTAGAAAACACTTTTAATACAGAGCAGTGGAGGACTTGGCCAAATATGGATTTTTTAAAAAATGTTTTTAATAATTTGATTAACTTGTAGTACACTGGTGCTTCTCATTGGGATGTCGCAAATGGAATTATGAAGATGCCTCATAGATGCAGAAGAATACAGATATAGTCTTGATGAAAGTAAAAATGTCAGCTTAACCCAGAATGACAGGAGGAGCGATGAATAAATTCAAGACTGCCCAGCCTTGACTTGCCAGGATGTAAGGGTGAGGGAAACATATATATCAACATTCTGTTGTTATACCCTGCAATAATGAAGTGGAGTCCAGTAATTCTCTCAGAAGATTTTTCAATCTTGTCAGAATGATTGTAGAATTCCTCAAGAATCTTCTTTATATACTCTTTTATTTAATTTTGTATTGTGAAATGTATTATAAACTAATAATATACTCAAACATTTTGATATACCCACTGAATAAACTTACAACCTGGAGAATCCCAGTTTCAATATTGAAAGTAAATATTTTTGTTTTGAGCAAACAACAGAATGAATACTTTTGATAAGCTTATCGTCATCATTGTCAGGCATTCAGTTATATCTGACCCTATGGATCAGCACTCCATGGCCCTCTGTTTCACATCCCCCCCTTCAGATCCACCATGGTTATCCCGGTGTCGTTTATAGTGTCCAGCCAATGGATATTAGGATGGCTCCTTCTCCTTTTTCTAATCACTCCCAGCATGATTGACTTTTGGAATGAGTCAGCTCACATGACAGTATCACAGCCTCTGTATTATTTGGCTTCAAATAATATTTTTGGTGAGATTCAACCTACGATTTCTTGTTTGTTTGTTTTTGCAATCCATGGGATGCGTAATAGTCACCTCCAGCACCACAGTATCCAGCAAAACACACATACAAATTGCTCAGACATCTATATACACTATCTATCTAACTTTCTTATAGCAAAATAATTAAGAAATATATTTAGGAAAACAGCTAGCAGAATGGTGCAAACAGTCTTTTGGGTCTAACACGGTACTTAAATCAGCATTTCTCAACCTTGGAAACTTTAAGATGTGTAGACTTCAACTCCCAGAATTTCCTAGTCAGTAAGTTTGCTGTCTGGGGAATTCTGGGTGTTGAAGTTCATACAACTTAAAGTTGCCAAGGTTTAGAAACAGTGACCTAAATTCTGCCTTCTCCTCCATAATCTGTTGTTATGTCATTTCATTCATACCAAACTAATAGCAAGCAGTATATGATATGTCCTTCATGCTAAATTATGTAGCCTAGAAAAATGTTGAAAACAACAATCTAATTTTAAAAAAATCTAATTACAATTATATGTATATTGATATTCTTAAAGTGAACAAGTTTTACACTGAGATGGTTTGAAGTGTGGGGAAATTATACCCTTTTAATACAGTCTTCCCTGAAATATTCCAAAGGAAACACAATATTTCAACACAGATGGAAATATTTGTGAAAGCATCCGTGTTTTGATTCACCCCAGCAGAAAGTGCTAGACAAAATGGATTTTATTTAGTGAATGCTGCCATTTTATGGGGGAGGGGGCAGACATGGAGACTCTGACAATAAATCAATAATTCTTTTTTGCTTCAGGAACAGAGTTCATTATTGATGGGAGAGAAAGTAATATGCACTTCATTTTTTAAAAAGAAACAAAGCTAGAGGTTTGTAAAAGGATCACCTTTGGAACTTTTGTTATTTTAGCCCATAGCTTAGGGGCAACCTGTCAGTTTTGTTCTAGTATATTTCATCTAAAATAAATGTTATGACAGTTGCAAAGGCCATAAAGGAAATCCTTGGCCTCCCAAAGTATAAATGAGCAATCTCCATTATGAAAAGGGCACTGGAGATCTAGGGAATGCTTCTGCTGACCTCTTTTGATGGGGAATTTGCTGGTTAATGCACACAATCCAGGTTACAGAAGAAACCAATTATAAAGCGATTAAGTAAGAACAGCCTGTCAACTTCTTTGATTGGCTGACTATGTGTAACCTTCTTTTATTGACAGGTGTCATATATAAAGCAACTAGCACATAGAATAAGTCAGAATACATATGAAAACATCAGCGTACAAATTCACAACAGTTCACTCTGATTATATTTCATTTTTCCATAGCTTTTACTAAAACTACGTAAACAAAGCAGCCACTCAAGAAAGAGATAGAGGGGCATTGTGGAAATTACAGGGTGAATATGCTCTGTTAGTGATTTCATCAAGGTGATTCATGATGAACAATAGTAACTGCCAAGATCATCACAAGAAGACACAGAGTCCTAAAAAAATACTTTATCAGGAACACACATGAACAAATAGTTGAATACCAAGTTACAGAATTTAATTTTCTATGGAACATTGGGCATTGGACCACTTGATTATCATTGTTTAATCATCCATAAAACCCCCATTCCACGTTTTTTGTTTTTAAAGAGGATATCTTGTTTTTATGTTAATCTATACTTTTACTGGTTCATTTTAAAAAACCCCAAGAGGCAAGGTTAGGAAAAAGAAGCGGGGATTGTTAATTTATTTACTTACAAGTGCATATATCATTCATGTTTTGTTAAAATCCCCAAATAATTGATAATGAAATCGTGAACATGCAAAATAAAATAATGCAACAACTTACACAGTAAAAACAATAAATTAAAAATTAATAGCATGAAATATCATAACTGTTAAGAGGAGATGTTGCCATGGGATACTCAGAGAAATGCTTTAGCAGACAAAAGGAGCTTTAATTGTCAGTGGAAATATACTAAACCGGCAATCCACTTCAAGTTTGCTTAACGCGTTGTAAACCGCCCTGAGTCTCCAGAGAAGGGCGGAATATAAATCTAATTTAAAAAAAAAAGTTTGTAAGGGGTTGATTTTTATTTTCAGCACCACAACAGAAAGTATATCACTGCTGACTGAATTTCAACAGGCCAGTGAACTAAGCATCATTTTTTAATGTTAAAAGTGAGGAGAAGATTACTTCTTGGATAACCTAGTCCCAAGCTACTTAGGGCTTGAATATAGCTTGTTGGTGTTCTGCAGAAGACTGGTATTTTTGTAACAAAAAATAATGTTCTCCATTATCTTCCAACTTCTTAACATTTTCAAGGTTGTTTGAATATTACAAGTCCCAGGGTTTTTTGGTTACCAATATAAGGATCAGGACTGCTAGAATACTTCGATGTCATATCATCTGTAGGATGTAGTATGGATGATTGGTCTTGTCATTGTCTAATGACAAAAACAAACTTACAAGCGTGTCTAGGTTGTTTGTTCCTTCCACCTTTCAGACAGAAAGCAATGACATCTAGAATAAGTAATTTATGTAATGCTCAGATCTGGATTGTATTACTCACAGGAGTAATAGGAATACAAAGGGGAAAGGAGTACATGCTGAACCAAGCATAATGACATCACAAAACAAGGTCTGCACCTTTTAAACTTGTCACAATGTCAGATTTAATGATTCTGACAACTTGCTAAGGATGTCTATTTTTTCGCCGCAGAATGTCAGCTTGTTTGCTTTCAACCAGCCCAGCATTGTATCAAAGCATTGTTCCATTTTTGTATGACCACCACAATACCTTCCAACAGATGTTAATATTTAGCAATGTGCTAAATGTTTTTTTTTTTAAAGAAGGATATGTTGTGGCTATAAGAAATTGTATTGTGAAACCCTGTTGCTCCAGAATTTACACACAGACAGAGATGGCTGAAAAGAAAAGTGAAAATTTAATGTAAAAATCTTGGAACATATGTTTTATCCAGGTGATTCCTTTGTACACACATTCCTAGGTTAAGGCATATGAAATTACATGGAATATTCTCAAGTGAGCAAGAGCAAATTTTCAGCTTCCATTGGTATTCATCTGGCTAGCCTCCTTGCAGCAAACAGCAAACAGCCTGGTCAACTTCAGCACATTAACACAGCCTGATTCAGCATGAGTAGCTGATTGGTGGTTGGATCGGCCTCCCAGAATACTGCCAATCAGCCATTCCAGGCTGCAGGGATTGCCACAGCCATCGCTGCCTCTGCGCGTTGCGTTTTTGGCCTCCACGTGTCGCATTTTTAGCCTCCATGCATCGCGTTTTTGGCTTCCATGTGTCACTTTTTCAGCCTCTGCATGCTCTGTTTTAGACCTGTTCCAGGCTGCTGGGATCACCACAGCACATCGCCGCTGATCACCATCTCCATGCATCGCATTTTCTGTCTCTGTGTATCCTGTTTTCAGCCTCCGCATGCCCCGTTTTCGGCCTCCATGCATCACATTTTCAGCCGGTTCCAGATGGTGGGGATTGGCAGTGGAGGCCGAAAACACGACACGGGGAGGCGGTGATTTGCAGCAATGTGCTGTGGTGATCTCCGCAGCCTGGAACAGGTCTAAAATGGAGTGTGCGGAGGCCGAAAACAGCCGAAGGGTGGGGGCCAGTGGGTGGGTGGGGCTTCGGCAACATTCACTATATAAGATGCACAGACATTTCCACCCACTTTTAGTGGGGGGGGGGGAAGTGTGTCTTATACTCAGAAAATTATGATTGATCAAGTTCATTCAGGTTTATTCAGCATGTTGCTATTCTTATTGGAAAGATTGAAAGAAGTGTAAAAGTGGAGACAATGGACAAGGCAACTGATGGGATTCAAGAGATTACTTGAGTATCTTTGGAAGAGCTAGTTCTCCACAAAGTCACCAGGAATTGAGCTCAGCTCAATGGCATTTACTTTATTTATTTATTTATTTATTTATTTATTTATTTATTTATTTATTTATTTATTTATTGGTTCTATTTATATGCCACCCTTCTCCGGAGATTCAGGGCAGCTTACAATGCATTATGCAATAGCCTTCATACTTTTTATATACCTGCTTAGTAGGGCTTTCGCCCCCCCCACCCCAAAGCAGTGTTCTTTTTTATACAAAGTCAGCTTATTGCCCCCACAATCCGGGTCCTCATTTTACCTACCTCAAAAGGATGGAAGGCTGAGTCAACCTTGAGCCTGGTGAAATTTGAACTTGTAATAATTGCAGGCAGCTGGTGCTATTTAACAGCACTTTAGTCTGCTGCACCACCAAGACTCTTAATTAACTAACTATAGGCCATTACACAAGGTTTATATAAAATAAGAAGCAAAACAATCAAGGTAGTGTGTTGTACACTACATTAAAGGAAAGAATCTCCTTTACAATAAATTGCTCTGACCTTTACTTACTTTATCTGCAATTTTAAAGGTGCCAAAGCAAAAGAAGCTACATATTAGGAGATTTGTCCATTGTGATGATAATAGCAGCACCATTTTGTCCTCATCAGAATGTAGATGAAAGGAATGAAATACCTTAAGGATTTTTTTCCTGTAACAATTAATACAAAGAACAGTGAAGCAAGTAACAAAGCAGATACCCAGTCTGGTTGCATATACAGAACCTTTGTACCAATCAAATTTGATGGAATCTCCCATTGATCATTGTGGTTTAATTAGATATTATTAATCCTAGTGGTGCACACATTCATCAAAAGTTTTGTCCTATTTGATATGTTCTTGGACTATAATGAAACCCCTGAGCTTCTATCTTGCCAAATTAGCAGAGATTCAAAATAAGCAGGTCTTTCCATTCCCCTTTTATTGCATATAAAATGTGCAAAAACATTTTAAAATCTCCTTGAACAATCTGTTTGGATAAGATTTTAATGCATTTATTGAAGATGTTGACAGTTAAGAGGGAAATTTATGGTTCATAAAAATAGACATAGCAATTCCCATTTTGAACAGTAAAATCAGGAGATGACACATGTTAGTTGCAAGTCAACACTTAAAAGTAACAAACGAGCCTCTAAATTATATTTATAAACTTTATAACTGATTCACACTTAACCTTGTTTAAATTATTCAGGAAGCCAGATGTGCAGTTTGGCTTATAAACAAATATATGAAAAGGAAATTTAAAATTGATAAATATTTTCTATATGACTGAACATATTCTGGTTGTATTACAGAATATTACATTTGCTTTGCAATATTAATTTTGGACAGAATATGAAAAGATTGCTTGGCTGAAGTCTGATGCCATCATATGCATTTGAAAGTCAACAGTTATTATTATGTAGCAGCAACACTAACAATATAATTATGGAATATTGTCTCTCTTTTGTGAATGGTACGGTTATTATACAGCTATTACAAAGCTGAATGATTGCTGAAATGCATTAGCAAAAATATGTATATGAACATTTTGTTGGTGATGGGGTTTTATTTTTTGAAGAAACTAACAAATTGTATCTACATTTTTCATAAAATTCAAGAGCAGCTTCCAGTTAAAACAAGTATATTTGGTTTTATATGACCTTCCTCAATTCACTCCAGCTGAACCTATGCACAAAATTCACAGACCCATTTATCCAATTGAAAAAAACATAACTGGACTGTTGAATGCAGTATTTCATTTAATTATTAAACTTCCCTCCCTCCCTCTCTCTGAAAAAGAAGAAATAATGCCCCCAACCTGTAGAATAAGGACCATTGGCAGTCTATAAAAATATTACGAAGATACATAATGGATACACGATGTCATCATCATCATCATAATCATCATCCCATGTATCCAACACTCACAATGTAATTTGCCTTACAAACAGCCTCATGTGACATAATGGTTACTAAATTTAAATCAAAGAACTCAAAAATGTGAACCATCACTTTTGGCGTGCTTAAGAATGTGGAAATAGACTGGGGCTTTTTTCTGAAAAGACAGTGAGTTCAAACTATCCTGCTTACGTGTTAGTCTTCAAAAGCTTTGGATATCATGGCAGAGAGAGAGAGAGAGAGACAGACAGACAGACAGACAGACAGACAGACAGAGACAGAGAGACAGAGTGAGAGACAGAGAGAGACAGAGACAGAGATAGAAATAAAGACAGAGACAAAAACATGGGGGAGGGGGAAAGAGAGAGAGAGAATCTCTCCTATCCTAATTATGGGAAGGTGCACACATAATAGAGTAGAGTAGAGTAGAGTAGGGTAGGGTAGGGTAGAGAATAGAGTAGAGTAAAATACTTTATTGGCCAAGTGTGATTCGATACACAAGGAATTTGTCTCTGGTGCATAAGTTCTCAGTGTATATGCAAAACAACAAAGTAATAGTAATCATAATAACAACGAATAATAATCATAATCATGATACCAATAGAGAAGGTAGTGGAATAGATGAGGAGGATAAAAGTAATACAGCCATACTACATGACATACTATTTAGACATAAGACAGAATTGTGAAAATTAAGTGTTCAGCAGAGTGATGGCATGAGGAAAACAACTGTCTTTGTGTCTAGTTGTTTTTGCATGCAATATTCTGTAGCAGCATCTCCAGGGGAAGAGTTGAAACAGTTTATGTCCAGGATGTGAGGGGTCTGTAGATATTTTCTCAGCCCTCTTTCTCACTCATGCAGTATACAGGTCCTCAATGGAAGGCAGGCTGATTGCAGTTGTTTTTTCTGCAGACCTAATAATTCATTGAAGGCTGTACCTGTCCTGTTTGGTTGCTGTAGACAGTTATAGAAGTACACATCACAAACGCAATAATTCCTCTGTAAAACTGCATCAGCAGCTCCTGGGGCAGTCTGAACTTTCTGAGTTGACACAGGAAGAACATTATTCATCGTGCCTTTTTAATGATGGTTTTAATGTTAGGTATCCATTTCAAATCCTGGAAGATTATAGAACCCAAAAACTTGAAGGATTCTACTTTTGATACTTTGTTGTCTAATATAATAAGAGGTGGTAGAACAGGAGGGCAAAATGGCCAGCGACCCCGCGGGCATCCAAAACAGAGATGGCAAGACACCATCAACAAAGATATGCAAGCCATGGGGCCTGCACCCTGAAGCTGATCATGCAAAGTGGTGTTCAATGATCTGAAAAGTGGACCGTGTACCTGCGGGAATACTCTAGGAAGAAGAAGAACAGGTACTCAAAATAATACTGTTATATTATTGAAAATAATACTATAATGATACACTATAGCCCTCCCTGATTACTATGGCCATTTTTTAAAGTTTTTGCATGTCCATACCAGCTCAGGTGCAGAAACTGGCTCTATCTTGTATTAATCCTATAATCTGAGGCCTTCTGGATATTCACTCAAACCAATTCTGAGTCGTGGAGTCCTGGACCTTTTCCTCTAGTTCAACTCAGGCCTTATATAGGTAGTACACACTTAAGGACCCGCCATTTAAAAGCTGCTCAATGATACCATGGACACACACACACACCCAAGTGATTCATAACCCTTCTTCAAAGTTACAGCCTTCCATGAAACTAACAAAGTATAAACATACTTCTTCTTCCACCTATTTTCCCTACAACAACATTCCTGTGGATGGAGTGGGCTGAAAAAGAATGATTTGCCCAAAGGCACTAGATTGGTATGTTTAAATTAATATTAAGAATATTAAATCAATATGGGATAACCAGAAGGCATGTCCAATTCATATGTTTAACATGTTTTCATATTTACTTACATCTCCATCACGGAAAGATAGATAACTAACCCTTTAGAATATCTACTGAGATGTCCAGTAAACCTGGTGGGGGGGGGAATCCTTTTATAAATTAGCCTAATTGAGAAGATGACAAATATTTTAACTAAACGTATTGGCATACAGCAGTTTTTATTTATTTATTTATTTATTTATTATTCGAATTTCTATACCGCCCTTCTCCTTTCGGACTCAGGGCAGTGAACAGCCAAAATAAAAACATTTATACATAAATACGATTAAAAATAGATTTAAAATAATTAAATTTGGCCCATAGTTTAAAATTTATCAATTTAAAATCCATATCAAAATTTAAAACCAACCATAAAATCATAAAATCAAGAGAGACCGGCTAACTGAAAGAGATGAGTTTTTAGGGCCCGACGAAAGGTCCGGAGGTCGGAGATCACTCGTATCTCTGGGGGTAGATTGTTCCAAAGGGTAGGTGCCACCACAGAGAAGGCTCTCCTCCTGGGGGTCGCCCGCCGGCATTGTCTAGCCGACGGCACCCTGAGGAGGCCCTCTCTGTGGGAGCGAACTGGCCGGTGGGAGGCAATTGGTGGCAGAAGGCGGTCCCGTAAGTACCCCGGCCCTAAGCCATGGAGCGCTTTAAAGGTGGTCACCAACACCTTGAAGCGCACCCGGAAGTCCACCGGAAGCCAATGCAGCTCGCGCAGGAGAGGAGTCACATGGGAGCGCCCAGTCGCTCCCATAATCCCCCGCGCGGCCGCATTCTGCACCAGTTGGAGCCTCCGGGTGTACCCCAAGGGGAGCCCCATGTAGAGAGTGTTACAATAGTCCAGACGAGAAGTGACGAGTGCTTGAGTGACTGTGCGTAGGGAGTCCCGATCCAGAAAGGGGCGCAACTGGCGTATCAGGCGAACCTGATAAAAAGCCCCCCTGGCCACGGCCGTCAGATGCCCTTCTAAGGACAGCCGTGCATCCAGGAGGACGCCCAAGTTGCGGGCCCTTTCCGTGGGGGCCAATGATTCACCCCCAATAACCAGCGATGGCGTCAGCTGGCTATACCGGGACGCCGGCAGCCACAGCCACTCGGTCTTGGAAGGGTTGAGTCGAAGCCTGTTTCTCCCCATCCAGACCCGCACGGCCTCCAGGCACTGGGACATCACTTCCAAGGCATCATTGGGATGGTCTGGGGTGGAGATGTACAGCTGAGTATCATCAGCGTACTGATGGAACTCCACCCCAAAACCACGGATGATCTCACCCAGCGGCTTCACATAAATGTTGAACAGGAGGGGCGAGAGGACCGACCCTTGTGGCACCCCACAAACAAGGTGCCTCGGGGTCGACCGCTGCCCCCTGTCAACACGGATTGCGACCGGTCGGAGAGATAGGAGGAGAACCACCGCAAAACGGTGCCCCCCACTCCCAGTCCCTCCAGCCGGCGCAACATGATACCATGGTCGATGGTATCAAAAGCTGCTGAGAGATCTAACAGGACCAGGATAGAGGAGTAACCCCTATCCCGAGCCCTCCAGAGATCATCCACCAACGCGACCAATGCCGTTTCCGTGCTGTACCCAGGTCTGAAACTGGACTGGAGCGGATCCAAATAGACAGCTTCATCCAGGTACTGTGGAAGCTGTCGCGCCACCACACTCTCAACAACCTTCGCAAGTATATTCTTTCTGTAGCTTCTCTAAAACTGTAATTAGCACCATGTTGATTTAAGTTAACCATTTTAAGCCATTTTTTTAAAAAAAGAAACTTTTATATACTGTATGTAAATAGGAATTATCAGAGTCTGTTTCTCATGAGAACAGGACTTATATTTAAATCTTCTTCTAAATAACATCCAGATTAATGTCTTTAGTTCACAGAATACAACCTAATCAATCTAAAATTAGACCTCAGTACCTACTGAGATTTCAAAAAAAACCCAGATAATAACTTCCCACTTGCATCTTTAGTGGTTCATATTCAGAGTAGTTTTTATTCCAAAAAATCCCAGAAATAAATATATATGTGCAATGATATGATTAAAAGTTTTCATACGGGAGTTGTAATCTTAGAAACAGAAAACCTTTCCTGACGCCTGACAGTCCCATAACAAATTTGTCAAACTCTTACTGAATTTTCAGAAATATCTAATTAGAATTAAGGTAGATAGTTCACTTAAATATAACCTATATCTTAAATCTGGAAATAAAATTCATTTTCATATTTGTTTTTTTCCAATAAATTGATATTTTCAATAAACTTTGCCTTAATTGGCACCATGACAAAATTCAAACCTAGGACAATTATATGGTTTTCAATATCACCATCCATCAACATTCTTTTCTCAGAGTTATTCTTTGCTACTTAAGAATTTTTAAGCAATAAACAAATCCCGCATAAAAAGTTCTTATCAACTGAGAATAGATTATATTGTGCAGTTAACTATACATCTACAATATGTAACATATTGTTGTATCATATCCACAGCATCAGGAAAATAATTTTGATCATTTCTTATAGGAAAGTTATACTTTCAAATGTCCTCTGCATAAAATAACAGTTTGTGTTCACTTCCAGATTATTTGTATACTTTGAATATCTATATATTGTCTAAGATAAGTCAAATGTTCTGAGAACAGGTTAAATTTAAGATGAATAATGGATATCAGGGGTGGGTTCTACTTACCTTTACTACCGGTTTGCAGCAGGGCCGAATGATGTCAGAGTCGATGGGCGGAGCCTCCCGCCGGCTTTACTACCGGTTCTATAGAACCGGTGCGAACCGGGGGCAACCCATCACTGATGGATATATCTGATTTAGTCTAGTGGTGAAGGCATCAATCTAGAAACTAGGAGACTATGGGTTTTAGTCCTGCCTTATGCATAAAAACTGGCTGCGTGAGTTTAAACCAGTGAATGACACCAAGCTTTCATGGGAAGCCACTTGGTCAATTTCTGTCACAAGTTCACAACCAATGGTTCAACATTCAACTTCTGATGGATCTGAAAAAAAAGCAGCCTGCACTTGTGGAAAAATCCCAGGAAGAAAAAATATATGATATCCTTGATGAGTTTGATAGCACATTTTATTTGGTGTAAAAATAATATCATTAGTAATAACCTGGGGCTAAATTATAATTTTATTATAATCCAGGAATCAGACTATGCACAATGTATGATTAATTGTATGGTTTTTTATAACCTACATAGATCAGTATTTGTAATTAATATTTTTCACCTATATTTAACGAGATAATCTCGCCAAATGATAAGAGAAGGACGCTTTTTGAAAGGATTCATAATATGACTAAATGGTATAGGAGCTAAGCTTTCTATCTAAAACCCATTTGAACTAGAGGACTTCCCAATTTTCATAAAATTAATAGTATATAATATTTCTTGTAAAGTTAAAAGTACAGCTAAATCAAGCAAGTGAGCTCGGGAATTATTTGGACCGTTTATTTTATTTTAAAGATCAATCTGCTCATCTGGGATCTCCAGATTTAAGCTATAAAGTCAAGTATAAAAATATAAAAATCGCAAATTTATTGCTCCTGAGTCATTATATATTTTACCCATGGACTCCTTAATTGTAGATATTATATATTATGTTGTTGCAGTTGTTTCAGCTGAGAGACCAACAATTTCCCTGTTTTTTTTTCTCCTGTTCCCAATAAATCTGCTTTATACGCTTTAATGAATATTCAATTTTGAAGACATACAAATGACCAAGTTGCAGCTTGGCACACATAAAAGCTTTATATAATTCCAAGAGGATTTCTGGTACAGATATTTAAAATTTCCATGACTTCTTTCCCAAATTAGAATAAATAGTTTTTTCTCCTTCTCTTTCTCCTTCTCCTTCTCTCTCCCCCTACCCTTCTCTTATTCCTCTCCCTCTCTTCTCTTTTCCATTCCTCACATATGTCAGAGGTGTCAAACTCGATTTCATTGAAGGCTTGTGGATTATGTTTGACCTCGAGGGTCAGGTTGGGAGTGGCCAGGGTGGGCGTGGTCAGCTCAACATCACTCATGTCTGGGGTGCCTGTGTGGCCCAAGTCCTCTGCCAGTGAAAACGGGCTTCTGAGGTCCGTTTTCGGCTGCCACAGCCTCTGTCAGTGAAAATGGATTTCAGGAGGGCTGCACGCGAGCTCCGTTTTCAGAGGGTGGCAGGAGGCCGTGGCAACCAAAAATGGAGTTCAGGAGCCTGTTTTCACTGGCAGAAGCACAGCAGGCCAGTCCTTTGCTATTTGCAGGGTGGCCCCGCAGGCCAGATCTAAGTACCCCACAGGCCTTGAGTTTGACATCCCTGATATATGTGATACTCTGACCCTGTACAAAAGCTCAAAAGGCATCCAAGTCAACATTCAACTTCATATTTACTTGAAAGAAACAAGTAATTTTCTGTTTGTTTATTTCTCTTTGGCGAAGATCAAATGTTGTATAAGGTTTTTTTTAAGTTTTATTTTGAAATTATATTATTTCCATATAAATCTGCTTAATTCATCTTAATTTTTATATTGTATGTATTTTAATCTTGGCTGTTCACCGCCCTGAGTCCTTCGGGAGAAGGGCGGTATACAAATTTAATAAACCTAACCTAACCTAACCTAACACCAGGGTAGCAGAAACAAAGTACATTTTACACTTGTTAATATTCCTAATTTTAAGTAAGTTTGGGATGTGAAACCACATGTGCACAGATTATTGCTTTTTAAAATCAAGTATAACATTTAGAATCAAATGCAATATGGGTAATCATATATTTTTGTTGTTTTATATTTGCTCTTAAAATGTCAAGGTTTTGTAAAGCATGGAATGGGATGGTAAAAAGATTTTAAAAATACAAATCTTGATGATATAATTTCAGACCGATCATTTAAAGATTGGTTATTAAGACTGTGTCTAAAATCCCTTAGGCTGCTTTATTAGATCTCCTATTAGTGCAAATAATTATGGCTCAGCATAGGGAAGAGGGAAAGTTAGGAACTGGGGCTCCTCTGTACAGTCCCATCTACCCAATTCAGACATATAGGTTGTCCTCAACTTACAACCACAATCAGGACTGAAATTTCCATCAAAAGCATTGTGGTCATAACATGAGTCAGACCCAATTTTATCATTTTTACAATGGGCATTAAGCAAATCACCATGACCGTAAGTGTGAACCAATTCTTTTGAATTGTTTTTTTCCCCTGGAAACCAGCAAAAAAAAGTTGCAAATCACGATCACACTGCAATCAGTCATAATGGTGACCCAGTTGCCAAGCCTCAAATTATTTTACTACATTCAAATCCAAACCTCTGGCATAGTTTCCAATGAATAATTCTAGCAACTCGGTCATTACCTGTTTCTAATCAGTTTGTAAAGTATCAGCAAAGTATATGTGCAGGTCCATGCATACGGGCTTTTGCAATGACAGAAGGTAATTGTGTCAATGAGCAGATTTTATAAATGATGCCCAAGATTTTTTGGTGTGACACCAGTCCTGGGATCACCATGGCTAGTTCATGCCACAATCTTTCAATTTCAATTTTCAGATCTTGATACTTTGCATTCTTATCCAGTTCTTTGTCTTTTATTCTATTACTTCCTGGTAATGTCACATCAATTATCCACACTATTTTTCTTTTCAGCCACAGATATATCTGGTGTCTTATAAGACACCAAGACTTTCTCAGTGTATATTTGGAAATTCCACAACATTTTAATTTACTCATTTTCAATTACTTTTTCAATTATATTTTTTCTATTACTGCCACATAATAATTTTACAGACGTTCCAGTGAATCATTTAGACAATTCTATTATGTCATTGTTTATAATCACTGTGTGTGATTTTCTTGCATAAGCGGAGTATATGATCTACTGCTTCTTTTGCTTCTTTTCACAATCTGGACTTTGAATCATTTGATGATTTTTCAATTCTGGCCTTCTTTGCATTAGTTTGAGGAGCGTGCTGTTGTGCAACCAAGCTTGGCTCCTTTTTTTAATGTTTGTAAGCCATTGTTATGTTTTATCTTTAACCACTTTCAACTTAAGTGTTTGTAGAAATTGACCCTGTAATGTTTTCCTTGTCAATATTCTGTTTGTATTTCATTAGATTACTTTCATATTCACTTTTTATTTCATGCCCATTCAGTAAATTCCAATTTTTAACTTGCACTAATGCTTATCCTTGGCCATGGCTGTCAAACTTCTGGCTCATGGGCCAGATGCGTCATGCGTCATGCCCACTGGTCATGCCACACCCGGTTTAGCAAAGGGGAAAAAAGTTTCAATATGTCATGTGACACTGCCATGATGTGAGTTTGACAGCCCTGTCCTTGCCTGTCTTTAAGATAATCAGTCAATACATATTCTTCTTGTTTGAAATTTGTTTGACTTGAAATAAATCTCTTCCCCCATTTCTTCAGGTCAGGTATAATCTATCAATATCATTATATAATGATATAATGCAGAGTGAATAGTCCTCAGGGGTTTTTTTTTATCCAAACTGTTCAGTTCAGCATGTGTCTAAGTAATAATTCCAGCAGTGTATCATATCACCAGTACAGGTTTTCAAAAGACTGTGTCATGTTATATTATTTGAATACTTGTTGACCTCCCAATCTTATTCAATACTATATATCCCATATATTCAGTTCTGGCAACTGAGTTTACCAGAATATATGCTTGCTTCACTCTCCTTTTGCTATTCTTTATACAGAATGAAAAGGGAACTGTAAATCAAAAGATGATGGGAAAAGCAACCATTAAATGTGCACTAAGACTTCTGAAATATCTGTTGACCATTTAGCCATGATTTTGAGCTCTCTGCCTGACAAATATCCTATGCCAACTATAATTCTTTTCACACTCAGTTGTATCACAATTTGTATGTTTTATATCCTTTCATTTATAAAATGTTTTACTGGGGGAAAAACATGTTATTTGATCATGTTTACTTGTAATTATTCAAAATAGGAGGGTGCAATGACTCAGCAGTAAAAGATACTGGGCTTGTCAACTGGAAAGCCGACAGCCTGGGTTCAATACCTAAGTGCCACACAAAAGGGTGATCTCCCATTACTTGCCCCAGCTTCTGCTCACTTAGCAGTTTAAAAACAGTGAAATGCAAGTAGATAAATATGTGTTTCCCTGAAAATAATATGTAACCAGAAAATAAGAACTAGCCTGATTTTTAAGTGTGCACCTAATATAAGCCCTACCCACCCCACCCCCAAAAAATAAGCCCTAGTGAAGATCTTCATCAACCCGGAGGGTGGGTAGACATGGCCCGCACCAGATGCAGTGAGGGTATGGGGACTGATGATGTCCGACAGCAGCTGCAGCCTGCACAGTGCACGTGAGTTGATTACCTATCCAAGCAGCAGGCTGAGGCAGAGGCAGGAGAGAGGCAGGAGATCAAGATGTGCTACATGGGCCATGGGAAAGCCAAGAGTTAGTGGGTTAGAACAGTCTCACCATCTGGATTATGTGTCTCCTCCTGTGCTCCTGCCTCTGTCAGCTGTCTGCTGTGCCGCCACGTGAAGATGAGTCTCCTGTGGCTTCCTGCCTGCTCCATCCCACTGTCTCTTGGCTTGCCTGTTCCATTGCAGCCACGAGAAAGCAGCAGTGGGCTGGTGGCCACACAGGGTCCGCTGGATGGGGCTTCTGGAGCTGCCACCACAAGGTGAGGCAGGGGTCAAGATGTGGATGGTCTGGTTGCAGGTTCCTGTTGTAAGCAGGTGTGGGACGTGTGGGCAGCTCTAAGCCCCGCCTTGTGGCAGTGGCACTGGTGCGCCATGTAGCCTCCTGCTGCATTGTGGCTGTAAGCAAATAGAAGTGGGCCTCCAATACATGAAAAAAAATAAAACCTCCCCAGAAAATAAGTCCTAGTACTTATTTTGGAATCCCCAAAAATATAAGACTGGGTCTTATTTTCGGGAAAACATGGGAAGGTACCAGTTTGGTGGGAAGGTAACAGCATTTCGTGTGCTTCAGCATATAGTCATGCTGGCTACATGACCTTGGAAATGTCTTCATACAACGTTGGCTCCCTCGGCTAAGAAATGGATATGAACACTGCCTCCTAGAGTCATATTTGATTGGACACGGGAAACCTTTACCTTTATCCAAAATGCATGCTACTTAGATTTAGCTGTATCCAAGTGTAATTCCTTGGTAAACTTAAAAAATTTGAAAGCAAAAACTATGCTGCTTCATCTTTCAAACATATGTTAATTACTGTAGGCTTGTCTTAATGGACAAAGCTGCTATAATGTGTTGCATATAGAATGGTTTCTAGCAAAAGAAACAAATTATTGCTTTAGACAGATATTGTTTTCTTTACATAAGTAAACAGGACCAGTACGACTATTACTGTTTTCTTGGATCAACAATGTATATGAAAAAAGATCCTTTTAACAATTTTTGTTTATTCTAGAATGGTCTCAGTACCAGATATGGCTCAGGCAAGAGAATGTCAAGATTTATACCAGGAGCTAAATCTGTTTCACAAAAATCATTCAGTTATATCCTGCTTCACATATGTACCCATTTACCAAACACAGTTTGTTTAGATCTGCATCTAACATGTTACCTTCTATACCAATTAACTTCAAAGTTGGAGGAGGAAAATGTGGAAATTAGTTTTTCACTGAAGTTTATTTCATATTTTCATTCTATTACATATTCTTTCAAAAATTTCATGGTAAAATACATTTTCTTTACGTTTTTTTCGCTGTCATCAAATCTTACATATGGGGCTGTGGGAATTGAAAAATAAGAGCCATTGATTTATACAAGGTGACCCAATGAACAGAGTTTAAAGCCTTCTTCTGGGCTTTGTCCTTTGCATCAGCCTGCCCTACTTTTGCACCCTAACTGCAGTGGCAACACGTTTTGTTTTCCAAATTGATTGGATTATAAAATATTCTCCTTTTGTTTTGCTTGAAAAATTAAGTTGCACAGAATTGAAAATTAATTCTGTTTCAGCAATCTTATTTTTTCCTCACTTATGAGATATCCGTTCTAAACTTTCTTCATCCAACTTACTCTTTTTTTCTTCTTGGAAAACTATATATATATATCTCCTCCCTGTAAAGGTACATTATTTGTTTTTCTTTTTTTTCGTAGGTTTTATGTGTATGTCTCTTTAGCCAGGTTCTACCTACGTAAACCAAGATGTTATGCAGCCCTAGTTACATGAGATGAGGGTGTGCTAACTGATGAGGCCTTATAAGGCCGAAATAGATCTATCTTAGTCTCCCAATGGGCAGCAAAGGGTCTCCTGGCTGCCAGAAGAAAAAGAAAAAAAGCCCAGAAACTAGTGAATTGTGAGTTCGCTGAACTAGGGCTGCATAATATCTTGGTTTACGTAGGTAGAACCTGGCTAAAGAGACATACACATAAAACCTACGAAAAAGAAAGAAAAACACACACACACACACACACACACACACACAGAGACACAGACACACACACACACACATATATATACGCCAGTTGCGCCCCTTTCTAGATCGGGACTCCCTACGCACAGTCACTCAGGCACTCGTCACTTCCCGCCTGGACTACACTCTTTAAGTGAAAAACGTAGGGTCACCTTAAAGATGAAAAAAGGAAACAGGCAGCTCTCACTTCTAGATGTGTGTCTTCTCCAGTTCACATAATGCCATTTAGAGTAGTCTGTTCCCTGTCAAAAATTCTCAAGTGTTCTAGTGTCAGGCAGAACAGTTTTCCTAAAGTTTTTTTTTTCCTGTAAATTCTCATTTATTTGCTGAAAGAAGTTTTGTTTTAGAAACACTTCCATAGGAAAATGAATCTGAAAGCAGACAGAATTTGTACCATGCTTACATAACACTTTATATGGTCTGAGGATATTTGCTTTCTATCCTGCCAGCTTGAGGCCTCACATTTAGACAGGCAGCAAAAAAAAAAAAAAAAAAAAAAGAAAAGGTGATTTTTAATATTTAAAAAAATCAGCTCCTTGGCCATTTTTTTCAGTATAGCAGATGGGAGTTAGCAATCACCATCACATGTTCTTTGGGATGAAAAACCAGAAAGCAAAACACATGTATCCATCCCATCAAGTGAAAGAAAGTCTGGAATGGTATAGGACAGTGATGGCTAATCTTTTTGCTGTCGCGTGCCAAAAGCGGGGGGAGCACGGGGGGTTGTGTGTGTGCGTGCCCACACCCACAATTCAATGCACCCCATCCCCCGCACATGTGTGCATGACCCCCCATGCTTTCCCTGCTTTTGGCATGCGATGGCACGGTGGGCCAGATAGGCACATTTTTCGCCCTCCCCAGGCTCCAGAGTCTGGGGAGGGCAGAAATGGCCTTCCCCAACCCCCAGAGGCCCTCTGGAGGCCCGTTCCCCGAATTCTGGTGGGACCTGAAGGCCTGAAAATCAGGTGGCCAACACACGCATGTGCAGTGGAGTTGAGCTGGGGAACACTCACATGCCCACAGATATGACTCCGCATGCCACCTGTGGCACACGTGCCATAGGTTCGCCATCACGTGTATAGGATCTCCTGTCATGGACAGGGTGTTGGACTAGAAGACCTCCAAGGTCCCTTCCGATCCTATTATTCTATTTTCTATATTTTATGTTCTATGAAATAAGTTTTTATTATTTCCTATTCCTGGAACATTCTAACTATTTTGAGTTTTATTCAATTTAGAACATTTCAACCTATCTGAATTCTGTCCTATTAGAACACAACTAATTCAACACCTTCCAATAAAATAGCTTGAATGGGGCATTTTTGTCCTGAGTTCATCATGAAACATCTATATGCATAGCCCTAAAAATAAGACAATACAATATAAAACTGAAACCTCTTTCAAGAAGAAGAAAAAAAACTGATATTTCAAATTATAAGTGATATTTCAGTAAAGTTTTATGATGTCGGCTACAATCTTATTATCATACTGCCTATAAAACAACCTAGTTTCTACCAGACCCATTTTAATCAATCAATTTTTATTATAGTAACTGACCAGTGCAAAATAACATAACAAACAAGCAAAACATTAACACAAAAATCATATTGGCACAGTCTGGATAAAGCTAAGGGCAAGAATAATTCACTATTAATTTGTTTCCTAAAGAGCAATTTGGCGGACTTGACAAGCTGAAATACAACATTTGGCCACACTAAAGAGTAACAGCTGTACCTGCCAATGAAAAGGAAGTACTATATAAAAGATACCTGCTGTACCTGATTGATTAGTCAAAACCAGAATGGCACAAATACTTCAGCAAACTAAGCAAAACAATGGGACAGGAATCAGGGTTTCAGCCTCCCCAAGGGCAGATATGGAAGTATATGACAACATTTAACATTCAGGACTACTGGTGTTAAAACATTAAACTGAACCAGTGTAAATGCTCTACTTGCCTCCAGGGTGGTTAGATGAGTAACGTATCTAGTTTGTTGGATATGTTTGAAAATCCTTCAGGGTAAATCTGGTAATTTAACCAGATCCTGTTGGTGCTCACAACCTAAAGTTCTTTGTCTAATACAGTAATTGGCTTTGCTTTGTCAGATATATAGGAAAGGCAGATGAAACCAATTTGAATTTTACATTTCTTACATTAATTGAACTGAAAATTGGCAATCACAATGAGAGGTGTCAAATTCTAGTAGATATGAATAGGGATGAAGACCCACAACTCTGGGAAGCAAATTGTTCCATTGATTAATTGTTCTCACTGTCAGGAAGTTTCTTCATAGTTCCAGATTGGATCTCTCTTTAATAAGCTTCCACCTATTGCTTCTTGTCCTACCCTCAGGTGCTTTGGAGAATAACTTAACCTCCTCTTCTTTATTACAGAATATCAAGTACTGAAAGACAGCTATCATATCACCCCCTAATCTTCATTTTGGTAGGCTAGACATACCTAGTTCCCTTAACTCAGGGGTGTCAAACTCAAGGCTCACAGACCTGATCCAGCCCACAGGATGCTTAGATCTGGTCCACGGGGTTGCCCTGGAAACAGCACAGGACCAGCCCGTGGTGCCTCTGCCAGCGAAAATGGAGCTCAGGGGAGGTGCATGCGGTCCCTACGGTCTCTGTTTTCACTGGCAGAGGGCTAGCAAAACAAACTAAAAACAAAACATAAGGAGAAGTGTTTCCCCTTTTGCATTTGAGCATGCAAGAAGGGACAGGAAAGGAGAATGGGAAAGAGGAAAGAAAAAGAAAAAGAAGGGAACATGGGAAGAGAGCAAGGAAGGAAAAATAAGGAAAGAGGGGAAGGAAGAAGAAAGGAGAAGGAAGATGGAAGGAAGGAAGGAAGGAAGGAAGGAAGGAAGGAAGGGGGAGGGAGGGAGGGAGGGAGGGAGGGAAGGAAGGAAGATTGTAATAAGAGTGAGTGGGGGAAGTCCTACCTTAGTACTTGGCCACCACAGGTGCCTCTGACATGAGTGACATCGAGCTAGCCATGCCCACCCTGGCCATGCCTACCCCAGCCATGCCCACCCCCCAGATCAAATACAACCCTAATGCGGCCCTCAATGAAATCAAGTTTGACATCCCTGCCTTAACTGATCCTAATACAATTTAGTCTCTAGTCCCGTTATCATCTTTGTTCTTTTCTGCACTCTTTCTAGGATATCAGCATCTTTTTTTTTTTAATCGTGGCGATCAGAACTGGACACAGTATTGGCCTCACTAGTGTCTTTCAGTATTTCATTTTCCAATGTTTCCCATGTGCCCCAAACTGTTTTTTCTTGTAAGATTTCCATCCATGAAACTCTTCGTAATCTGAAGAGGTTTGTAGAAGTCATCTCTCTTAAAGTTTAACACATTGGTCTGACTTTGTTCAGTCACTTATGATGCATTCTAATAATAAGGTAAAGGTTCCCCTTGCACAAATGTGCTAGTTGTTCCAGACTCTAGGGGGCGGTGCTCATCTCCGTTTCAAAGCCGAAGAGCCAGCGCTGTCCGAAGACGTCTCCGTGATCATGTGGCCAGCGTGACTAAATGCCAAAGGCGCACGGAACGCTGTTACCTTCCCACCAAAGGTGGTCCCTATTTTTCTATTTGCATTTTTATGTGCTTTTGAACTGCTAGGTTGGCAGAAGCTGGGACAAGTAATGGGAGCTCACCCCGTTATGCGGTATTAGGATTCGAACTGCTGAACTGCCGACCTTTTGATTGACAAGCTCAGCATTTTAGCCACTGAGCCACCATGTCCCTTGACTAATAATAATAGTGCTACTCTATTCTACACTTCACATTTTCCCTGTTTGTTACCCACTCTGAACATTAATGTATAGGCATCTAAGTTCATTGTGACTGATCATACACTTGCATCTTATGTCTCCTCTTTTATACCTGAGTTCCTCTTCCTTCTCATCACTTACTTTCTCATTTATTTATTTTTTGGCTGGTTGTCTTGTGGATTATGCTTGGGTTTTGGTCTAAAAGATTGTCTCCTCTCTACCAGTTTTATTAAGCCCTTCGGATGAACTACATAATAACACATGACTAAAAGCAGAATTAAAGCAGAATTATGAACAAGATTATGATGTACAGTTAAACTAAAACTCAAAGATAAAAAAAATCAGAAGACTAAAAAAGTTAAACTGAGAGTTCCCTCAAGCCACCACCACCCCCCAGGATTGCATCACACTCTTAGACACCCTTCCCCCCCAATGCTAATTCACAGAGCCAAAGCTCAACACTCTTCTGGAAAACCTGTGCAGGTAAGATACAAATATTAAAAATCCAGTATATCTGGGAATCATCAGGAGGGGGAAGATTGTTTAATTTCTTAGAGAAATTACTCTAAAATGACTAAAGATATCCCTGTTTATGTTTTTTCATAAATAAAATGCTTATCAAGTTTTCAGTAATAACTTGCCACAGTGGAACCCCTTAAGCAATGTTCTTCTCTATCACCACAGTCTGCCAGAAAAGTACTAATCCACCAACCTAAATATCTCAGTATTTATACAATATTTAGGATTAGGATTAGATTCTTGAACTAACTCACTAAAAATACTGAATGGTTTAAAACTGGTCAAAAGATCATTGTAAAATGTTACCCTTTATACATCTCTTGTTGCATGAAGCCAGTATTCTAATGTATAGAAAATTATTTCAAGGAGAGGAGGGGATTACATGCTGCAATTTGGAATTTCAAGTAGTAGAAAAACAAATAATCCTTCACCTGAAAGCCAGTGTAATTTAGATGCTGCTGGATTAGGAAGATGAATGTTCTACTTTCTGCTAACAAAGTGAACCAATTTTATTTTTAAAATGAGATAAACTTTGCACACATGTTGTGAAAGTATATAAAATGCTTATTTGTCCAGGATTTTGCTCTGCAGAAATTTGCTACACAAATAATTGGTATGATTAATATTTATACAGCTGCTATCTCCACAAATGATAATTAAAGGCTAGGCAAAATTTATATCAACATACTTTCTTCATACAAAGCGCCTCTGTGTATTTCCACCCATTCTTTAAAGTGATTGCCAAGAGACAGGTCATGATTAATTTAGTAGGATAATGTAAAGACTTGACATATTCTTTAACAATACTTGTTATTTAAATGCTGAAGTAGCTTATTTTATTATCTTAGTGTGTTTGGCCTTGGGATTGATTCATTTGCTTATAGGTATTCTCCAAATGCATATACCTGGTGATAATTCCTACAGACTGGCAGGTATTCTCTGTCAATGACAGAATAAGCCTTCTCTCAAAGACACAATTCTTCCCTTAAACTAAAGCCAGTTCCTTTCTAATTAGCATCATAGTTCTGGGGTGTGAAATGGTAAACCTTTCTGAAGTTAATGAGGCAATTCTGGGAACAATTAAACCTTCCAAGTATGAAGGCACCCAAATTTAATAGAAAGAATGTTGAGAATTAAAGTCTTCATTTGTGCCACAGCTAGAGAATGTATAAATCTAGTTCTATGATTAAGTATTGGTTATATGATTAGGTTTTAAACCTAATCTTCTTTCTTTGAGTGTAGATAGGAAAGGAGGCATGCATTAACTATTATACTGTAGAATACAAACTAATTTATGCTTTCTTATCTCTCACATTTCCTGGCCTTATGGGTGTAATAAATTATTTGATTTGATACAAAACAAAGATTGGACAATCCAGTTATATACCTAATAACGTAACTAAGGATATCATCCTGTGACATAAAACTAGGCTGTAAGGCAGTAGGCATGGAGTATCAAGGAAGCATGTTGGGCAAGGTAATAAGGGGAAAAAAAGTGAGCTAAATTGATAAGAGTTGTGGAACTATACAAATATTTTTTTAAATACCCTAAGTATATTTATTTATAATCACTAAGTCATCTTAGCCATGAGCCAAAACAGATAACAGAATCAGAAGTGAAGTCTCTCTATGTTCAATGATGTTAACTTCCATGAACTGCAATGATAAAGGAACTAGACTTCCTTTAACACTATAATAATTTGTTTTTTATTTCAATGAATAACCCAATTTTTCAATCCTATCTAAAATTTAAAAAAAAGTTACAAAATAAGTGACTAGCAGAGTGTTTAACAAAATAAGTACGTAGTAGCAACGGTTGCTGGAATTGGGTATGTCTAGTTTAGTGAAAAGAAGGACTAGGGGTGACATGATAGCAGTGTTCCGATAGCTCAGGGGTTGCCACAAAGAAGAGGGAGTCAATCTATTCTCCAAAGCATGTGAGGGCAGGACAACAAGCAATGGGTGGAAACCAATCAAGGAAAGAAGCAACCTAGAACTAAGGAGAAATTTCTTGACAGTTAGAACAATTAACCAGTGGAACAACTTGCCTCCAGAAGTTGTGAATTCTCTTGTCAGGGTTCCAAGTAATAGACCCATAGCAAGCAAAACTCCAAGGCAGGCAGATTCCTCAAAGAATAGCTTTATTGGATATATCATATTGGTGAAAATTGATTCTGAAGGTTCCCATGTTTTCACCTAATTAAAAGTAAAAGTTTTTCCCTTTCCCCAAACAATAAGTCACATGGTCCAATCTAGGTGCCGTCCGGTTGCCAGGTAACATCACTTCTCCTCTCTCTGACCAGGTGTGAGAATGTCCTTGGTTCCCAAGAGAAGGTATTTTGTTTTGGCTACAAAACCCCAGCTATCTCTATTCCTCCCTCCCTGTCCCTCAGCTCCAGTGTGGCAACACTGAAGCGGCAAGATGGCTTCAGTCAGGTCAGCTTCAGGATTGACATCTCCAACACGGGAAGTTTTTAAGAAGAGATTGGATAATCATTTATCAGAAATGGTATAGGGTTTCCTGCCTGAGCAGGGGGTTGGACTACAAGATCTCCAAGGTCCCTTCCAACTCTGTTATTCTATTCTATTCTATTCTATTCTATTCTATTCTATTCTATTCTATTCTATTCTATTCTATTCTATTCTATTCTATTCTATTCTATTCCATTCTGTAAACTAAGATTTCACCAATCTGGTAACGTTCAGATTGATGGACTTCAGCAGTCATAATATTTATCATCCAGATATTGGGGCATAGCCGACTTATTTATTTATTATTTATTATTTTATTATTCATATTTGTATGCCGCCCACTCTCCGAGGACTCTGGGCGGCTTACACCAAAGACAGTATACTAAAGAGCATATTGCCCCCAACAATCTGGGTCCTCATTTTACCCACCTCGGAAGGATGGAAGGCTGAGTCAACCTTGAGCCGGTGAGATTTGATCCACTGTGAATTATTGCTTTGAGTCTCTGTGCCAGTATTGACATGAATAGTTTATAATCCACATTGAGTAATGAAATTGGTCTATAGTTTCTAACTTGGGTCAGGTATGTGTCTTCTTTGTGTATTAATGTAATAATGGTTTCTGTCCAAGATTTTGGGATTTCAGCTGTCAATAATACTGCATTAAAAACTTGTAGCAATGTTTCATCTATTGATTGTTGGCAGTGTTTGTAAAATTCGGTAGGAATTCCATCTAATCCTGGGGTTTTATTATTCTTTTGTTTTTTGCGAGCTTCGATCAATTCGAATATTGTTATGGGCCGGTTCAAGATCTCTCTGTGTTCTTCTTCAAAGTGTGTAATATTAGTTTTACGAAGGTATTTTCTGATTTGGTCTTCCGGGACATCTTCCTGTTGGTAGAGTTTTTGAAAGAATGTTTTAACTATGTTTTTCTTATCTAGATGTGTATGAAATAAAGTTCCTGATTCATCTTGAAGTTGGTGAATAATTCTTTTTTCTGTTTGCTTTTTTAATTTGTAAGCTAACCAACGTCCAGTTTTATTTGCATGTTCAAAATTGGTCTGCTTTACCATTCTTATTTTTTGTGCCAATTCAGTTTTTGTAGTTAAATTCAATTTGTGTTTAGCCAAATTAAGTTTTTGTTGCGCTATCTTGTTGTTAGGGTGCTGTTGTTTCTTCTATCTTGATTTCTTCCAGTAGATCATTCCTAATTCTTTGTTTCTCTTTTTTTCTTTTTGCCACATATGCGATAGTTAGGCCTCTAATATAAGCTTTCGTCGTATCCCATAAATTTTGTAACGACGTTTGATCTTTTGTGTTGATTTGGAAAAATATCTTAATTTCCTTTTCTATCATTTGTAAGTACTCTTTTTCCTTTATTATTGTGTCCATTTTCCATCTTTTTTGTTTTCGAAAACCTTTCCAGATTATTTTAATGGGATTATGATTGGCCCATATGCTGGGCATAATTTCTATATCATGTGTTTCTTTGCTTAACTGAGGTGTCATCCAAGCCATATCCAGTCTTGACCACGATTGATGTGGGCCAAAGAAATATGTATATTGTTTTACTTCGGTATTTAATTCTTGTCAGGTGTCATGTAGACTCATTTCTTGTGCCAAATCCTTAAATGTTTGTGGCAATGTCCTCCTTTTAATTTTAGTCTTCCTATTACTATGATAATCTTCTCGTGAGTTTGCAATCACATTAAAATCTCCAACAATACAGACATTTACATAATCCAACTCTTTTAGTTTGTCGTGTAATCTTTTGTAGAAATCTGTTTGGTTTCCATTTGGAGCATAAATAGCTACTAACAATATTATTTTTGTTTCCAATTTTACTTCTATCATTAAGACTCGGCCCTCTTTATCCGTATGACTTAACTTAGTTCTTATATGATCTCTGACATATATTATCACTCCCCTTTTTTTACAATTGCCTAAGGATGTGTATATTACGCCTAATTTTTTGTTTTCAAGTAGTTTTTTCTGTTGTTTTCTTATGTGTACTTCTTGTAATGTAATTATGTCTGCCCCTAGTTTTTGCAGTTTAGTGAATATTTGATGTCTTTTGCTTGGTGAGTTTAGACCATTTATATTTATAGAAATGAGCTTTAATTCTTCTTCCATAGCTACTAGTGTTTATTTATCTGTAATTTTAAATTTTGTTGTGTTTCTTGTAACTCTTTGTGTAATCCCCGTCGTTTCCTCCTTCCCTGACCTTCCCTTCCTCTGTTCCTTGTCCTCCTTATTTGTTGTTTGCGCCTCTTGGTCACTAGGGTTTTGTTCTTCTCTACTTTCTCTGCTTTCCTGTTCTCCTTCATATCCTAGGTGTTGGTTGGCAAAGTCTTGAGCTTTTAGTAAAGTATCTATTCAAAATTTTCTTCCTTCCCATGAAATAAGTACTCCTTCTGGTATGAGCCATCTGAATTTTATCTTGAGCTTATTTAATTGTCTAGTTAAGAAATTGTAATCTTTTCTTCTATCCCTGGCCCTTCTCGGTACTTGTTTTAATGTTAGAACTTCCCTCCCTTTATACATAACTGTCTCCTCTCTCATTTTTCGATATATTTCTTCTTTCATTGTTTTCTTTGTAAATCTGATATGTACTTCTTTAGGGAGTTTGTTTCTTCTTGCATAATTTGTAAAGGCTCTATAGATTTCATCGATTCCACTTCTTATTTCGTCTTTATCTTTATGTGTCGCATTTGCCAATATTCCAATCATAATTTCGCCCAAGTCTTCATCTCTCTGTTCTTCTATATTTTGGAATCTTAAATAGAAAGATGCCTTCTCCATTTCAAGAAAGGTCAGTGCATCTTTGGTATCTCGACTCCTTATCACTTGTTGATTTTCCATCTGTTCCAACCTAGTGGCTGTGGCTTCCGTTTTTTCTTCCACTTTATGAATTCTCTGTTCATTTTCCGTGGTGTTTTGTTGAATTTTCGCTATCTTCTCATCTATATTTTTAATGTCATCTTTAATTTCCCCTACATCCACTCACATTTGTTCATGATTCCTTTTAGTTTCATCATGGTTAAGAGTCATCTTATCTTCCATCCTTTTCATTTGCTCTTGGATCATTGCAAGGGCAATTTGAATATTTTGCATACCTATGTTAGTCTTTTCTTTATCTGTCGTTTCCCCTGTCTTCTGCTGAGCCGGAGAAGCCACCAATAGTGTTTGGGTTGAAGATATCTTCTTAGTTGTTTTCATAGTGGTTGATGTGCTTGAGGTTGCCATATCTATTATACGTATTATTCTTGCCCACAATTTCATAAAATTGTCAATCACCTAGATAATGTTTATAATTTAGATGCAAGATTATTATTGCGAAATTTTTTGAGAGTACTTCTAATCAATAATACAATATTATGAGTAGAGCAAAAAGGAAAGCGGGGAGGGAATGCAAGAAAGGAAGAAACAACGGGGAAAGGACAAGCTTCTAGCAGTTCATCGATTACCTTATTCTTCAATTACTTAAAAAATAAAATATATTTCTCTAATAGTTTTGTAGTAGTTCTAGAATCAAGTCAGTATCAATTTATCAAATTTATATATTCTATATGTACCCCTTTACCAATTAAATTCTAACTATTTTGATTATTATAACTCTATCCAATTATTTAAATTGATTAGCTGTGAATAAGTAAATTTATCAAATATAATACACAATAGTTATTTAGTTAACTTTAAATAAGCAAATTATTCTGTTGTCAATACTTAAAAGAAAAACTAATAAATTATTAAATGTTATTTTCTAATTCTAATACGTTATAATATAGTATAATAAACTTAAACCAAACCAACAATAACTATATTGTCCATTTACTTTCTATTTGCAGTTTGATTTAGAGTCTTTTATCTTTTTTGTTGTTATGTAGCCTTATCCTTCTTCCAATCAGACACCGTTCCAAAGTCTGGATCTCCCTTTTCACGTTAGGTTTATTTCAATATCCAATTTAGTCTATAATCCACTGCGTTTCAGATTGTAAAATCAAAGTCCGGGTCCAAGAATCTAATATCTGGTATCTGATATTCTCTGTTTAGCTCCACGTGTGTTCTTGTTCACCAAATGTCCAACTTTCATCCAGTTAATCTGCCAGTTTTTGTCTGTCAAACTTATATCCAAATAGTTCAAAATTTGATAGCCAAATAGTCAAAAACTCTCATGCTTTATATCCTAATCTTCAAAAGAAATATCACTCGAAGTATCAAAAATGATGATAATGATAATAATTTGTATAAATCCACTCAAATTGGGTCTTCCGGAGTTTATCCCGCCTCTTTCCACACTCTCCCACAAACTGTTTTGTTCTCAAGTTGTCCGGTTCTGTCCAATCAATCCAATCGATGCCAATAAAATCCAGTACAGTCAAATTATAAAGATCCATCCAAAATCCTTTTCTCCAGTCTCCAGCACACCACACTCCTCACACTCTCTCCGTTCACTTCGGTATTGCCTGATCTGTTCTTGTTCTATATTTGTCCAATTCTATCCACTCAATCCAGTCCACACTCATAGGATTCAATAGTATCAAAGTTTTAAATCATCTACAAGTCTAGTTGTAATATTTGTAATTAACAGCTACCTTCTTCCACTCTCTCCATACACTCCGGCTGTTCAAATTTTTGCGCTGTCATGTTTCCATTCAAAATGGCTCCGTTCCGATCAATCCTTCCATCGCCGCTTGTCTTATCTCTTTTTCCGGGGTTCTCTACCTCCAGCATCTACTTCTTACTATCAGATGATTTTTGGGTTTCCTAAGTTTTAGTCTCCTGTTGATGACTTCTTTTCGTTTTCGATCTTCGCTTCCCGCTTGCACAGTTATCAGCGCCTCTTTTGTTTGTCTTTGTATTGTCTTTATATTTTTGTTTATATTTTAATAATACATTTTCTTTTTTAAAAAAAGAGATTTGATCCGCTGATCTGCTGAACTAGCAGTCAGCTGAAGTAGCTGCAGTACTGCACTCTAACCACTGCGCCACCTTGGCTCATTATCTAGACCACACAGGTTTAGATAGGGCTGATGTAAATTAATAGCTCTTAAAGAATTGGTCAGGTGATGTTGTTTCTAAAAGCATGTTCTTTAGGTTTGCAATTGAGGCTTCAGGATCTACGTGAGGAATAAATTCCTCTAAAAATCACTCAACAGAATTCCTATAAAAGAACATTAATGGCCACATATTTTGGAAGACACTGCCTCAGCAACAGCCCATATCCTTCTTTGCTGCTTCTTATATTTAAATTGGCACAAATATTTAAGTATACCTTTTTAAGCTACTACCCACTGCAAAACAGATGCCAATCTTATTCTTCCTCTCTTGACAGGCACCTCAAATATGACCTTGGGAGAGTAACTGAATTCTGCTTGTTTGCCACCCGTGTTCATTGTGTGATAATATAGTTTTCCCTGTTAAGAACCTTATGGAGCCTCAGGGCAAAATGTTAAAACCCTGCATGTTATAACTTTACAATATTAAGCAATGTATTTAGTTTGTGATACTAACTACATTTACATTCATTTATTCATGCTTACCTTCCTACAGTTATCGCTTAAGTAGCTTAAAATTTTAGTCACTACTGAATTAAAGTTTAAGTATTTCACTGTTTCTATTTTTAGCAATTGGTAATTTGCTTAATACATTCATCATGTGCCTTATATCCTATTTTTTAATATCTTACTGTTGCATTTTTATAATGTTTTAGTTTAATTCTAATTTATTGTTTTAAAATTATACTCAGCTTTGGTCACTGAACATGATAAAGTTTAAATGGATTGTATCCATGGCAAAACCTCTACTAGGATGAGGGATACTACTATTAGTGGTATTTTAATACTATTTTAACACTAGTGTTGCTGAGGCTGTCTCAGATTAGATGATTGTTATGAAGACATAACAGCAATAGTTGCTGGTGGATGTTTGTGCCACAATTCCATGCAATTCCATGCAATCTCATAATCATTCAGTTTGTAATAGAGTACCAGTTGTGAACATATTTCTTTCTTGATTAAAAATACAAATTTATGTTTCAGTTTCATATGAATACTATACAACCTTAGAAAAAGATGAACATTTTTAATTGCTGAATTTTTGAGATACAGTACATTCAGGAATTATCAGGAATGGTGGTCATTAGATCTGTATCAGTGTCTGTAAGTGAGCACACATTCTCAAATTTTACCCCACAGTTGTCTTTTTGACGGTATTTGTAGCACTCATTCTGTTGTGATCATCAACTAGACCAGTGTTTCTCAAAATCCATAATTTTAAGATGTATGACTTCAACTCCCAATCTTGCCCAGCTAGGTTCCACCCAGGAATTCTGGGAATTGAAATCCATTCATCCTAGGGCTGTTGAGATTGATTGACTGCATTAGACCTTATGTCATGCCCCAGCATATAACTTTTATATACTGTTGTTGCTCCCTATCCCCATCTAGTGGCCGGAGAGACAAAATACCAAGTATATTGTTTGAACCTATTTACCCATCAGCCTGCACTCTCAAACCAAGTGAACGCTGGGAAGTCAGACTCCTTTTCCCTTTAGCATTTGGAGAAGGCAGAAGCACAAAGAAGACTCCATCTTAATCTGTGGCACATGGTCATCCAAGGACAAAACCATCCCACACACAGAGCATCGCTGGTGACATTTAAATTGCTTCCAGCAGCAACTCAATACTGTCTATCTTGTATTTGGTTCTTATTCTCTGTATCCCTATTTTCCCCAGTTTCACTATATCCTGTTCTTTCAATAAAGTATTCAGATATACGCACACAATCTGTTTTATTGGAGGATAGGTAGGTTTAGCTGCATATTGAGCTGCACACAGATTAACATGTAGTGAGGACGTACACCTTATAACTGCTTCATGTTGTTAAGTTTGCTTTACGTCATAAAGCTTGCTTACTGGACACCTTATAGAATATAGATAATTTTTCTATTGCAAAGCTTTTGGCTGTCTTCTAGTAGAAAGCAATCCTGCTGATCTAGGTTAGGTAAAAGCTGCAGGTCCCTGCTATGAATATAATTGTGTTGCATTCAGTGCCATGCAAAGCAGAAACTGAATATTAAGCATTTAGCACAGACTTCATGAGCTTCTTCATCCTCTCCCCATGACTTCCCCCCTCATGCCCCACTGGCTATACATTCCACTGCCAGCTTGAGATTTCAGTGAAAAGTCTAAACAACTCTCTATCTATTTTACAGCAAATATGTGATTTTAGTGTTTCCTGTCTCAAAAAGGTAACACAGAAAATCAATGGGGCTAAAATCTAAGTAGAAACAAGACCTCTGCCTCCAAATTCAGATATTTATTTTATTTGAATAACAGAATAACAGAGTTGGAAGGGACCTTTGAGGTCTTCTAGTCCAACCCCTTGATCAAGCAGGAAACCCTATACCATTTCAGACAAATGGTTGTGTAATGTCTTCTTAAAAACTTCCTGTGTTGGAACACACACAACTTCTGGAGGCAAGTCCTTCCACTGGTTAATTATTCTAACTGTCAGGAAATTTCTCCTTAATTCCAGATTTATTTATTTATTGGTTCAATTTATATGCCGCCCTTCTCCAGAGACTCAGGGCGGTTTACAATGCATTAAGCAATAGCCTTCATACTTTTGTATATACCTGCTTAGTAGGGTTTTCGCCGCCCCCCCCCAGCGGTGTTCTTTTTTATACAAAGTCATCTTATTGCCCCCACAATCCAGGTCCTCATTTTACCTACCTCGGACAGATGGAAGGCTGAGTCAACCTTGAGCCTTGTGAGATTTGAACTTGCAGTAATTGCAGGCAGCTGGTGTCACTTAACACCACTTTAATCTGCTGCACCACCAAGGCTCTAAGGACAGATGACTTCTGTCCTTGGTTAATTTACATCCATTGCTTGTCCTGTCTTCAGGTGTTTTGGAAAATAGATTGACCCCCGCTTCTTCTTTGTTGCAGTCCTTTAGATATTGGAACAATGCTATCCCTTGATATTGTGTGTGTGTGATTAGATGGGCCCCCAATGCAGATACCATAATCAAACTGGTAAAAATTAGACTGATCGGCTGGCAGCAAAGAGTTACAGTTTCCTGCATTCTCTTTCTTCTTTTTGAAAAATAAGTATAAAACTGTGCTTTTATATTTTAGCCTTTCATTCATAGTGGCCTTATTTTAAACTGGCATCTGAACTTTTAATCATACTGTCAAGCAGCATTTTCATATTCTAAAATCATGCCTTCTTTGCTATTTATGGTTGTATGCTTTTTAGTAAGAAACAAAGCATAGTATTATATGATATTATCATATATGATCACCTGACTATTGAGAACATTTGTCTCTCCTAGTATCTGCTTGGCCACTTGGTATTAAGTCACCAAGCTACACAAATTGGCTCCTTGATTAAAGAATGTTGTCTATTGGGATCTTGGAAACACATTTCTCTATGTCAATGGCTGTCCTAGGAATGAGGATTCCCCCACAAGGTCTGGATGACTCCCACCCTTATTTTGGAGGGTATTGAAGACCCAATTCATCACTCAAACCTAAAATGGCCTAAGATGACCCCTTTAAGATAAGAAATAGAATCCAGAATAACAGAGATGGAAAGGACCTTGGAGGTCTTCTAGTCCAAATCCCTACTTAAACTGGAGATCTTATATCATTCCAGACAAACAGCTGTCCAATCTCTTCTTAAAAACCTCCAGTGATGGAGCATCCACAACTTCTAGAGGCAAGTCATTCCACTAATTAATTGTCATCACTGACAGGAATTTTTTTCTTAATTCTAGGTTGGATCTGTCTTTGATAAGTTTCCTTCCATTATTTCCTGCCCTGCCCACTCCTTCTGATGCAAGTGTGTGTGTTTTGTTGCTGCCTATTCTTTTGTTGCTGTGTTTTTCGTGTTTCTTTTGCCCAGGGTCATTGGAATTCAGGCATTGTACAAGTGTAAATAAATAAATAAATGAAGTTCTAAGCCAGAGGTGTCAAACTCGCAGTCCATGGGCCGGATGTGTCATGCGCTGGCCACGTCCACCCCTGATTTAGCCAAGGGGGGGGGAAGTCGCAATATATCACGTGATGACAACGTGACGCGGTGAGTTTGACATCCCTGTTCTAAGCCATCATGGGCTGGCTTCAGTGGGATTGCCCAGCACATAGATGTGCTAAATAAAATTAAGTAAATCAAATCTACTGACCATATAGAGCTTTGCAGCTCAGATACAGGAGCTACAGTATAGCTTCTAGAAGCTACAAAAATGAAAATGTCTTTTTAAGATGCTTGGATCTCACGTTGCCTGGAATTGATTTGGGGCTCATTAATCCAAACAGTCCTCTTCAGTACAGAGAGATTTAGAGTTCAAATCAGGGGTCCAATTCACAAGTTGGGAGGTTTTGTGGAATGTTCCATTCCTATATTTTGTTCCCCATGTTGGCTCAGAGGTGTATGAACCCTCCCCAAAATAACAGACATCTGTGTGGCTCGAGCTTTCTTGTAAGATTGTGACACCATGGGATCAATGTGGCTTTTGATGCCTCTCAGTTTACGTCAGTAAAATACAGATTGGACCAGTTTGTGACCTTCCACCTGTCTTTTGTTCAATGTCATTTTGTTGTCATCAGCATTCTATGCCCAGTTGAAAGTTTCCCACTGAGTTCTTTCTACTAACACACATAGCCACACACAGTACACAGACCTTGTGCAAGTGTTATGCTGATCTGCTACTCTCTTTTATTGGTCCCTACTCATCTCAGCTAGGTAATAGTACCCCTGATACCTAGAGGCCTCATCATTCTTACTCATCATGCCAAGCTTGCTTCTTATTCATCACCTCTCTCTGATGCTAAACAACTTTGACTAGAACCACAGTTCTCTATCCATCCCATTCTTTCTAAATTATGATAACTCTCTGACTAGATTCACACACATCCAAAGCACATGCACCCAAAGCATACATCCTCAATCTCAAATTATCTATCTAACTAACCTATGGTTTAATCTAACCACAGTGTACAAAGCAATGAAGCATATATACAGGGGTGGGTTCTAAAATTTTTTACTACCGGTTCTGTGGGCGTGGCTTGATGGTCATGTGACAATTATTTAGGATTTAGCAGAGGTTCTGGTCTACCAGGCTTTCAACTGCTTACAGAGCTGTACTGATCTACCCATTTATTTTTGCAGGCACCAGTCTACTCATTTGTTTTCTTTTAACACTGATCAGCTGTAGGGCAGCCCTTTGAAGCCCTGCGGAAAGAGTTTAAACAGTTTTTTCCCTCTAGCCATCAGCTGGGACTCAGGAGGCAACAATAAATTGGGGGGTGGGGCCAAATAAAAGGTAAAAATAACACGGGGTGGGTGGGTGGGGGCGAGAGGCCAGAACCGGTTTGGTGACATCATATTGTCATCGCTACTGGCTCAGCGGAGTCAGGCCGAACCGGGAGGAACCCACCACTGCGTATATAGTACAATGGCCGCATTCATACAACAAGCTCTAATATGCTTATAATATAAATTGGTTTAGAGTTTGTAGTTCAGCATACTGTGGGACATATGCTGGGTGTTACTTACATTAAGCCCTAATGCAGCCTATTTGTTTTGACAAAACAGGAATTGCATTTTGTTAATTTAGGGTTAGGGCTTAGTTTACTATGTGACTCTACCTGAAAAAAAAAATTAATTATGGTTTATAAAAACATTGAATGGCTATGCACTTTGCAAAACTAAAAACCAGCCCATTTTGGCTTAGCACAATGCACATAGAAGGTTGTTCTCTTTTGAAAAAACCATTTTTCATATTACTGCCAGTTTATACAACACGAGGAGCTAGAAAAATCATGGAAACTACTACACACTGAAATAAATTGTGCTTGGCTGAGAACTCAGGCAAATATTTAAGAGGTATAAAAATGATTTAATAGATATAACAGAGATCTGTAGGGATGACTATCATGACTGGAATATAACAACTAAAGGATATAATTTGTTCAAAAGGAACAGTCTCTCATCTAGAAAGTATATAGGCAGTAGAGAGTGTGCTACCAAAGTAAGCGAACAGAATTTCTACAGAGAAGTTGTGCAATATTGCTGGTGAGCCAAGTGACAAAAACAAATGTACTAGGAAGAGGTCCATGACATTGGAGCTGGCCAATCAGTCAAAACATCCTAGTATAAAATCCAAGTTCCAATCACTTAGGTGGTTCTTGTATCCCAATCTTCCCAGAAAATGGGAAGTACCCTTATCGCTGCAGGAATCAACAAAATCAGAACACCCCACCAAGGAGTCTATGGAGATTTTCAGTCATCTAGGTCATGGTTGTCCCAAAGGTGCTTTTTGAAGAGGCAGCTGGACTTCGTTTTTCTTTGAAGATGAAATCCATTACCCATTATTCAGTCAGAGCTGAAGAAGCTTCTTGGATAAAAAGCGAAACATCTTCAAAGAAAAACAAGAAAGTGAAAAATTATCAAGGCTTATCAAATCAGTTGATGACTATCCATTTTTACTTTCCCATTGGGAGATAAATGACTGTTAGAAGAAGACACACCACAGGATTACAAGCAATTACAAGCAAGTTGTGTTTTTAACTATCTGCCCCATTGAGGGCTCCTAGAACTGACTAACTAGCCAAGAAGCTCCTGGAAGTGAGTAACTAGCTAAGAAGGAAGTGTCATTAAAAAAGAGGGTGATTCTTAAATCAATGCATATATCACCATCAGGCACATCAAAGGAGGGAAAATTGTTTGACCAAAACTTTAATTTGAAGCAAAAGTGGTTGCTACAGAGTCAGGTCAGAGTCAGAAAGGATGAGGCATTAGGAACATGGCTGCCCATGATAATGGAAGAAGACTGAAACAGGAAAAGGTGCTGGCCAGAAATCTTCACAGAGAGGGATGAGGGAGACCAGTGCCATTCCAAAACACTAAACCAACAAACCAACAAACATATTTTTGGAAAAGGTGAAAAAAAAAGACTGGAAATCCTAACACGGGAAGGCAAATATGTTGTGATAGGTGTCATAAGAACTAGTGGAATGAGAGTTATGACTAGAATATGGAATTCAAAGAATATAACTTAGCATTTAAAAAAAATACTTCTAATATAAAAGGAAACAAAGTAGTTTCTTATCTGAAGAAAACTGGGAAGAAATTCATTTCCCTGTATTTAGAAGCCTTGCTGAAAACATCTGGGTAAGATTAAAAGGGTTTATTTTGGAACATCCACCCATGCAGAAGAGGTGGACAATTTAATTCAACCATTCTTATATCTCCCTCGAAAACTAACTCAGCTAGGATTTTGCCACTTTAAATTGCCTTAGCTAGTTATTCACTTTTAGCTTGTTAGACTGTCTATTTATAGTCAAGTATGTATTTTTGTATGTATCTTTCCTTTTATGTACACCGAGAGCGTATGCACCAAAACAAATTCCTTGTGTGTCCAATCACACTTGGCCAATAAAGAATTCTATTTTACTTGAAAGTAGAATATTTGTTGGAATTCTTGTATAATAACCTTAAACTTCTTTCTAATGCATGTCAGAGGTCTGAGGGAGGGGGGCATTTACTAGGAGGGGATAAAATTGCAAAGATGGTAATTGCAGTGGTTCTCTACTTCTTTGTGTATGTTTGTGAAAAACCTGGCTACATATACAAAAGGGGTTTGATCAGGGGTGGGATCCTACTGGTTGAACAACCGGTTCGCTGAGCGCGTGTGCACCAGACATATGCTGCGTGTGCATGCACAGTTTCTATAAAATTGAACTTCCACATTGCAAACAAGGAAAGGAGCAAGGAAAACACCGGAGGAGGGCCAGTTCAATCTGCTGCCCCTGATCAGCTGGGCTTCAGAAGTAGAAATTGTTACATATGTAAATAACAAGTGAAGCCAGGGATGTAGGCTTCACTCAGGTCCGGGTTTAGCTGGACATTTGCATGCCCACCACTGATTGGTGGATTCAAACGGGGCCCACCACTGATTGGTGGATTCAAACGAAGGGAAATGTAAAGTGTTGTTAGTGGCTGAATCGGTGGGACTGCTCCCTTTAAAAGGGAATGCTGCCGGCTAAGCCTTTGCAGAAGTCACTCATTTAAATAAAGAGCTGAAGTTACTGTCTATCCTCCTGCCTCTTCATTGCCTCCCATGATCTAACAGAAATAAAGGTCAGTATAACCTGGGGGCGGGCGGGTGGGCCCACTTTCACAACAACAGAAAACCAGTTCGCTCTCGGCAGGAAGTGGGAACTATCTGTTCGGGCGAACTGGTCCGAACTGGTAGAATCCCATCACTGGGTTTGATCATACCATTGTAACCACCATCTTTACTTCTCTCTCCTGCATTCCATCACACGGTTGCAGATAGCATCTTGCTTTTGGAATTTCTAGTCTAGATTATAAGAAAAGAAGTCGAGAAATTCATTTTTTTATTGAGCAAAGTTCTCCTTCACCCCTCCAGATCACCACAAACTGAGGACCTACTAGAAAAGAGTGGTTTATCCTTTTCTGCCACTCCTCTCAGCCTAGCAGCAAAGCAGGGGAGTCAAGGTACCATAGGTCAGCACCTATCACCCAAAATGGAAAACAGTTGACACATTATGAGACAGCAATAGCAATAGCACTTAGACTTATATACCACTTCATAGTCCTTTACAGTCCTGTCTAAGCGGTTTACAGAGTCAGCATATTTCCCCCCAACAATCTGGGTCCTCATTTTACCGACCTCGGAAGGGTGCAAGGCTGAATGAACCCTGAGCCTGGTGAGATTCGAACTGCCAAATTGCAGAAGTACTGCATTCAAACCACTGCGCCACCGCAGCTTATGTGCGTCTTTAATGTCTATCGGCTCTTTATTAGACTATTTTTAAACATGGGTTTAATGGTAATCTGAAAAAGTGTTTCAGAATGCTGTGCTAGTTGTTTTTGACTTGCATTCATAGTTTCTCTCTTGCTTCCTTATGTAGCGTCTCTCTGCCACCATCACTAGTTTCCGCTAATCAAGATCTCTGAGGTGAGGTCTTGGAAAATGGTGCCCAGGTATTGGAAGGGAACTGATACGCCTGTAGCAATTTAAAGTGACAAGTAATTGTTGGGCAGGTCCCACACGCTTTATTGAGGAAGCATTGTAGATTTTGCCACAAAGTCACCAGCTGTCTTTATATCTAAGGTGGGACTGGATCTCACAGCCTTAGGTTTCTAGCCTGATGCATTAATCACCACAGAACCCCGAGAGCAAATATGTTATTTTGAAATTTGAACTGTTAGCTAACATTAATCTGCCTCACATGTGCAGTATGGTTCAAATGAAGGCAATGTCATGAGGACATGTCATAGAAAAATGGTACTGAAGTATATTTGTGATGTGATTAGGATAATATGAGGACAAACATGAAGAAAAGTCAAAACTAATTGGTTCCTTCTTCCCTAACAATAGTGAATGTATTCCACCAGGAAATTGTGAAGAGCACATAAAGAGGAAGAATTAAAATTTCAGAAAAATAAAGCAGGGAATGTTTATTTTCTTTTTAAAAAAAATAAATCTCCATGACCAGATCATTATATTAGAATACTGAATTACATGTTAGATACTGATGGAATGTGTGGTTGCCCAAACTGATAATTTTGATAAATCCTGGCAAACAGAAGAAGTACAAAACAATCAGAATAGGAAAATTTATATCTTCAAACAGAAGGGAAATAAGGATTCAGAAAAGTATGGACCACAAATTGCAGAAACAGTCTTAATAATTTAATATTTAACAGAAAAGACAGAAAGGGTTTTTTTTTTACCCACTTAGGAACCAGAAATCAAATTTACAAGCACCAGAGGGGAGAGACATAGCTCAGTAAGAGTTCTGGTGAAAGTTACTAGAATTACACTTGATTACAAATTGAATATGTAACCTGCATCAGCAGAAGCAGAGTTTCTAAATTATGGGAAGGACCAGCTCCAATTAATTCTTCATTAGTCAGACTTCACCTCAACTTCTATGCTCAGTTCTGGACATCATACTTTAAGAAAGAGTCAAAGAATTGGAACAGGTTGAGAGAAGAGTAGCCAGGATGAATACAAAGTATGTCCTATGAAAAGAGATTGAAAGAGCTGGGCATTTTTAGCACTGAGAAAGGAAGAGTGAAGAATATGATGGCACTCTTCAAATATCTAAAAAGATTATCATGGAGAAAACCATAACTGCTCTTCATTGTCCCAGATTTTTTAAAAATGAAGCTGAAAATAATTGTTAGAAAATAAATTGAAATTGAATTTAATTGAAATTAGAAATAAAAACCTTAGCAATAAAAAACAATTGGTAATGGAACCTATTACCCACAGAAGAGTGGTGCTCCCTAATATATGGTGCATTCAATAAGAACCTTGACACTGTCTATCAGTGATTTTTTTTTTCATTTGGATTCTTGTACAGGAATTGCATTCAGAGGTCCAGATGGACTCTTCCTAGTCTATAATACTATGATTAACAGGAATAGGCACACAACTCTTTGTTCAAATATACAGTCAAAGTAGCATCTTGTTTCCTGCATGAATAACATTAACTCTTTAAAATTGCATTTAGGATTAGTTGTGAAATGCTAATTAATGGTCATCTTCTCTAAGGCTGTTAAAAATTCATTTGAGCATTTGAAGGTGATTAGTACAGTCATAAAAGAGAAACAAGATAAAAGCTGAACTCTGCTTCTTGTTCTTTAGTCCTTGTTTTGCAGAAGAAAAGAGATTTACAGCTACCTAGATATTTAATTAGTACACATGTATGTTCCAAAATACATATTCATAAACTTTTAAGCTTGGTAATTTGGAGAGATACTTATTATGCCTGATCAGGGACTGTATAAATAGCTGGAAAATTATTTTCCTTCCTTTCCTTTTCCAATATGGTACCCAATCAACATGATTGCCACAGATTTATGGGGGTGGGCGACCTAAGAGAAGTAAAGATGTGATTGAGAGAACATTTTTAATGGTTAGAAAGTGGACATGTAGGAGAAAGAGATAAGGAGACAGAAGCATTAAGGGTGAGCATAAAGAACTGAGGGCAAGAGAAAACAAGAGAAGACACAAGGAAAAAAATCCTCTAAAGTTTCAATGTGGTCTCAGGGGGATAATGACGGCAAGGAGCAAATAATCCCAGTGAGGGATAGAGGGAGTTAATCTAAGAGAGCATTGGACTGGCAATTCCAGAAAGAGGGCAACTGGTAGTTTTATACTAGTCCCTTCTACCTGTGCTGTCCCACTCACTCACACATAATGGGGGGTTTAGTGGGTTTATTAATAGTCTCCAGCAATTCCCTTCATCAAAAACCCAGAACTGTCCCAATTAAGTCCAGCCAAAAGCAGACCAATGCTAGTCCACAGAGCAATGGCCAATGAGTTCATACAGCATTTGAAAGTTTCCCAAATAAGACAAATCCACCAGGCAAAATTAAATCCACAATACAAGAGGGTTCACGAGATACAATCAAAGTCAAAGCACTGTGTTAATCCAAAGCAAAGCAGGATTCACAATGACCAGGAAACATGCAGCTAGAAAATGAACACATTGTTCCCAGTATTGCCTCCATCTGTCTTTGGTGCTAAATAGTCAGTTTCCAGTGCAACCCATCAAGAGTGACAAGGCTGCCTCCTCAGGAGTAGTCTGGATATCAATTTAGTCATTGCGCGTGTAACAGGCCCACACCCTTGTTACACGCGCAATGTGGGGCCTGTTACACGCGCAATAACTAAATTGATTAGCATTACATAAAAGCAAGCAGCTCCTCAATGGGGATTTTATACTCTGACGAAGTCGGTAGAGGCCGACGAAAGCTTAGCACAAGTTTTAAAATAAAATTTTTTAAACTTTTAAACGTTCCAGAGATCGTGATGTCTATCGCCTCTTCTATAACTATACCTGGAACTCGCATCAGATAAAAGAGGGTGTAGCCCATAGCTGCCTATTGGGCAAAGAGATTCAAAAAGGAACCTCCCTAACTTCTCAGGCTGTGAAAGAGATTTGCAAGATTCTGTTAATGTAGCTTTGACATCTACAATAAAGTAGAATTAGCGCATCTAGTTGTGTTTCTTGTCTGATCTGCCTGTAAAAGTTAACACTAAGGCCCTTATGGCCTTAAATCTTTTCATGCTTCCATGAGTCTGATAGATAAAACTGTATACAATGGGATGAGATACTGTCAACCCTCTCAAATAAAACAGACAGAAAACACAATTCTCTACAACAGGGGTGTCAAACTCACATTGTCATGAGCATCGTGACTTTTTTCCCCTTCGCTAAACCGGGCATGGGCGTGGCCAGCACATGACGCATCTGATCCAGAGGCTCTGAGTTTGACAGCCCTGCTCTCAAACTCTGCTTGAGAAAGGTGCAGTAGAGTCCCTTTTGAGCTTCTTGTCTCACTCAAACTCCAGCTGTGGACTATTCCGTCTCTTATCTGACCATTCACTAGGCAGCATCTCTGGGCCTGGTCTCCTCAGTCTTTCCCACATACCATTACATTGGACTTGAAAGCCAAGGCCAAGTATTAATACTTTGGACAGGGATTAGGGCTCAGAATAAGTATGGGAAGTTGAAAAGAAGAGAATAATGACAAGTCATGTCCACATCATTACCAATCAAATTGCATAGATGTTTCCACGAAGTGACCAGAAGTTGAATTTTACTTAGAAAAGAATCTTTTACATTCTCTTGAAGCTGCATTATAAGCCCTCTAGAGAAAAAAATTAACATTATTTGTAGTGTTATTAATGCAGCACATCTATTAAACTCTTTATTATATAACAAGTTAGAATCAGGTATTTTAGATATGGAATATTGTCTATCAAATTACCACTACTATCGTTCCTTTTTTTAAAATTACCTGATGTTTCTAAGTAATTTCATTTTAATCTCTTATTTGTTAGTTTACTAGCATTTATTGGCTTTGTGGTTCAATATTCTGTATTTAGCTAAGCTTATTCTAACATAAAAAACCTATTTAAATTTAATGTACCATATTCTAGTCTCTCATATATTCAGCAGATCAACTATTAAGTAATCCAGCTTTTCAGTATTTTAGATCTTCTGCTGTATGCTAGCATTTGTATTTATATTTTATTTCAGCAGATTTACCTTAATATGTGTAATCTGTTTAGAATTTAGCATTCTCTATTTGGTACTTAACATATTAGCAATTAACTTACTTAGCTTTTTAGTATTTTAGATTATCTTTAATATTTTAGCTCTTACGTTTATATCCTGTCCTAGCTAGCTCTGTCATAATTGTGTAATCTGTTCAGAATTTTTCTTTTTATGAGCTTTGTAATTTCTAAACAGCGCTTCTATCCAATACTAGTTTACTAAGATTTTCAGGGCAGTTTTAGAATATCTCTTTTTCTCTTTGTAAGCACGAACTGAACTCTTTCTGAGATACATTAATGATATCTTTATTATCCAAATTCATAAAGAGAAGGCACCTGAGATATTCCATTGGGACATCAACAACCTGTCAATTTCTGGCTATATTTGCATATTTGCAAATATTTGCATGCAACATATCTGCTTTCTTTTCTTTTCTTTTTAATAGTATTTTTTTATTTAATCTAAATATGTTGAAAACAGTGTATTGTCCAGGCATTTCATTTTACCAAAAAAGCAACAGATATAGTAATAATGATAATACCAGTGGTGGGATTCAGCCAGTTCGCACCACTTCGGGAGAACCAGTTGTTAACTTTCAGAGCAGTTTGGCAAACAGGTTGTTGGAAGAAATCATTACGGCAGAGAACTGGTTGTTAAATTACTTGAATCCCACCACTGGATAATACTAATAATATACATAGTAATTATAGCAATATTAATATATTAGCTTATTTATAATCATATTCATTATATTAGCATACTTATAGTCATAAACGAAGTTCATCTTTTACGTGCACATAACAATAATCTTTCTTCATCTAACCTCTACCTCTTATATCTAACCATTGATAAAACCTAACCCATGTTGAGTAGTACTCTGTATCTCCTTTATCTTTTATTTTCAATGTCATTCTATCCATCTCTGCACAATCCAATATTTTCCGAATTATGCTTTCATCTGATGGGGTGTTCTCAGATGAACCCTGCTTTCTGAATTCTATAGGGAAGCTACACAATGAACATTGGGAAATACCTTATGGCTATTAATTGGGAAATTAATTGGACAGCTTCAATATCTCTATGTTTTCACCCAATAATTTCGTTGGCATGACATAAACAAATAGGTTAAGCTAGAGACAGGTAATGATTTACCTGTGCAAGTTTTTAAGGTGGACTGTGAAACAAAATGAAGCCTTAACAGTAAAACCTACAAGGGGCAAGAACCCTTTTTTCTATTCACAAGAACTCATAATAGTTCTGAAAATCATAGGTATGGGGGAAAGGGGGAAATGCAAAATATTAATCATGATACAAAGTGATATAATCATTCTGAGATGTATATTTCAAAGACAACAAAACCCAACAAAAATAACATAAAATAGCTGTCAAGAAACTCACAACCATTCAGACCATGACTTGGGTTCACCCATGCTATCAGGGTTGCAGGCTTGATGGCAAAGGCAGGTTGTGTGAAGTTTTCCAGAGATATAATTTTCTTCAATTGTTAAGAAAAGGGGGAAAAAATGACCCATGGTGTATCTCCTATTCAGGATTGTTTACATAATTATTCATGGCATGCATGTCTATTTCTCCAGCCCCCATATACAATGGTTGGGTGGGTTAAAGGGCAAGAATTTGGAAAATGGTACCCTATTTTCCCCAAAATAAGCCCAATCGGGCTTTTGAGCGCATGGCAAGAAGGCCAAGCACTTATTTCAGGGTTCAAAAAAATATAAAACAGGGTCTTATTTTCAGGAAAACACGGTATGTGCCAAGTGCTTCTCTTGTTTATTTTTATTTATTTATATTTTATTTATTTTATTTATTTTCATCAAGCATGTATTAGATAACAGATATAAGTATAAACATAATTATGAATACATGAAATGGATATGAATAAAAGGGAACATTAGGACAGGGACGGTTGGCACGCTTATGCACGCCCCTTAAAGACCTCTTAGGAATGCAGTGAGGTCGACAGTTGACAGTCTAAGGTTAAAGTTTTGGGGGTTTGGGGAAGAAACCACAGAGTCGGGTAGTGTATTCCAGGCATTGACCATTCTGTTGCTGAAGTCACATTTTCTGCAATCGAATTTGGAGCGGTTTACCTTAAGTTTGCATCTACTGTATTGTTTCCTCATGTATTGTTGTGGTTGAAGTTGAAGTAGTCATTGATAGGTAGGACATTGTAGCAGATAATTTTATGTACTACGCTTAGGTCAGACCGAAGGTGGCATAATTCTAAGTTGTCTAAACCCAAAATTTAAAGTCTGATGGCATAAGGTATTCTATTGCGGGTAGAGGAATGGAGGACTCTTTTCGTGAAATATCTCTGGACTCTCTCAATTGTATTAATATCCGATATGCAGTGCAGGTTCCAGACAGATGACCTGTATTCGAGAATTGGTCTAGGAAATATTTTGTATGTTCTAGTTAGTAGTACAATATTACCAGAGAAGAAGCTACGCAAAATTAGGTTAACAACTTTTAATGCCTTTTTGGCAATGCTGTTACAGTGAGCTCTGGCACTTAGATCATTTGAGATGAGTACTCCAAGGTCCTTGTCAGAGTGAGGATCATCTACAGGGTCGTATCCGCCCAGCTTGTACTTTGTATTTTGATTTTTTTTGCCAATGTGTAAGACATAGCATTTGTTGGTTCAGATTTGGAGTTGCCAATTGTTTGACCATTCTGACAGATAGTCAAGGTCTTTTTGTAAGGTAGCAGCATTGTCAGTGGTGTTGAATAATTTTACATCATCAGCGAAGAGAACGCAGTTGCTTATAATATGATCACAAAGGTTGTTTATGTAAAGTATAAAGAGTGTGGGTCCTAAATTGCTTCCTTGGGGGACACCGCTGTTAACAGATGCAGGATTATAGGGCATTCCCTATTTTGACTACTTGCTATCCACTTATGTAGGAATCTGGAAATGCCATAAAATTTTAGTTTTAGAAGTAGTTTATCGTGTACTACTGAATCAAAGGCTTTACAGAAGTCTGTATAAATTGTGTCTATTGCTTTACCCTGGTCAAGTTGTGAAGTCCATATGTTTTTGCAGTGTAAGAGTTGCAGATTGCAGGACAATTTTTTTCTGAAGCCAAACTGCTTGTTAGAGAGTAGGTTGTTTGTCTCTTAAGTAGAGGGTAATGGATTGGTTTATGATTGATTCCATGATTTTGCATGAGATGCAACATAATGAGATTGGTTTGTAATTTTCAACTAGGATGGGGTCACCCTTTTTGAAGATAGGGATGACTATGGCTAGTGACCATAAGTTAGGCAAGGAGATGGTTCTGAAAGATATTTCATAGATTATGCTAAGAGGTTCTGCTATAGTGGTTAAGAGCTTTTTTAAGAAGTAGGCACATAATCCATCAGGGCCAATAGATACTGATGGTTTTAGGTTGCATAATGCCTTTTCAACGGCATCTTCTATGAAATCAACATATAGTAGATCATTGTGATTAGTTGTGGTATGATTGGGAAATGTGGGGCATGATCCATCTTGGCTGTTTAAAAGTATTCTATCCATTTTTTTTCCTTTAAGATTAATTTAATAGCAATCATGACTTTATATCTACTGAGTAAAAAATACTGAAAGATCAGGCTGGTAGTTCATATCCAAGTCTTTCTGACTTGATTCATGACTGTGGTTAGTCATACTTAATCATAGTTTATTCAAAAAGCTAGGGTCACACAATATGCTACATTGTATATCAAGACTTTCATATAACATGTTTTGGGTACAAGAAGTAAACTGAAATGATTACATAAGAGCTTACGGACACAAACAAACCCTGCTAGTAAAAATAAAGACAGCCTGGTCTTGTCATGCTGTATTCAGAACTTTCCCCAGGCTTCATGAGGTTTATTTCCAAGTAAATGCACCTAAAATTGTAGACAGCTAATACACTAAACATTCCTGACTGCTGTGTGTTCTTTTAGCTGTTTTCAGAAAGCAGCAAAATGATCACAAAGTCTATAGCATTTCATTTTTTTTAAAAAAAATTGATATAAAAGAAATGGCATTAACATCTGACATGTGAATGAGAACTAAGAAATTAGGTATTATTTTAGCATGTGGAATGTCAACATTTGAATGGCATGAGAAACATTAGATGTTACTTTGCTGCTCGTGGGACAAATCCCATGTAGAAATTAAAAAGAAAAAAAGAAAAATATACAAGTTTAACTAGAAAGAAGATGAGATGAATAATCTCTCCTGAACCTAAATGTGCATTGATTGATTGATTATGTGTCATTAACTTGATGTTGATTCTTAGCAACCACATAGATTTTCTCCATGATGATAAATCCTTAATCTGGTCTTTCAAGTCTTCCCAAAGTATACCCACAGCCACTGTAATTCAGTTCATCCCCCTGGCTTCTCTTCTCTTCTCTTCTCTTCTCTTCTCTTCTCTTCTCTTCTCTTCTCTTCTCTTCTCCTCTCCTCCCCTCCCCTCCCCTCCCCCTCTTCTCCTTTCCTCTCCTCTTTCCTTTCTTTCTTCTCTTTCCACTGTTCCCAGCGTTAGAGGTTTCCCCAGAGAGCTAGGTCTTCACACAATGTGTTTCAAGCAGGATAATTTGAGTTGGTTGATTTGTGCCTCGAGTGAGAATTCTGGGTTGTTTTGTTTAATGTTCCATTTGTTTGTTTTGTTAGCTAGTATTCTCCATGGTATTCTCAGAAGTCTTCTCCAACACCAAAGTTCAAAAACATCAATACTTTTTTCTATCCAGCTTCTTCAAAGTCCAATTTTCATTTCATAGAATATCAGAGGGAATACCAGGGTTCGCACTACTCTGATTCTTGTAGGTATACACATATCCCAGTATTTGAATAAGTTTTCAAGGCTTTGAAGGCTGTTCCACCAAGTGCTAGTCTGCAGCCTATTTCTAGATGGCTTTATTTAAATATTTCATTTAAAATAATTAATTTTAGTCCATTCTTTTACTGTGCCCCTTGACATGTATTGTTAGCATTTGCAAATTCTTTGCTTTTCAGCCACCAGGGTAGTGTCATACAGATCACGCAGGTTATTGATGTTTCTTCCTTCAATTTTAAACCACACTCATCTTCTTCCCATCCAGCTTCCCTTATTGTACATTCAGCATATGGGTTGAATAAATAAGGGGAGAGTATACAGCCTTATCTCACTTGTCAACCTGAAGCTGGTCTGCTTCGCCATGTTCTGCCTGTATTGCAGTTTCCTGAGTTGCATACAGATTTTGCATGAGGACAATTGAGATGATTTGGAATTCCCATTTTTCTAAGCACATTCTATAACTTGACATGATTGACACAACTAAAATCTTTTTTTAAAAAAAAATTATGCAATGAAGCACATACTGACTTCTTTTAGATATTCTTTGGCGTTCTCAATTATCCAGCTTGCATCAGCAACGTCTCATGTTCCCCGGCTTTTTCTAAAGCCAGCCTGAACATCTGGCATCTTCTTTTTCATGTAAGGCTCTAATCTGCATTGGATGATTGTAAGCATTATTTTGCTAGCATGTGAAATTAAGGATATTGTGAGATAGTTTGCACATTCTGTTATACCTTTTTTTTTTCTTTTTGGTATTGGAATGTGGATCAACCTCTTCCCATCTGTTAGCCACTGGGTAATTCTTCAGATTTTCTGCCATCACTTAATTAGGATCTGTACAGATTCTGTTCGTTTTCATATTTCTGTGGATATCCCATCAGTTCCTCTAGCTGTCCAGCAATGAGAATGCTGATCTGACTTCATTTTCTAGTACTACAAGTTCTTGTAAATAGGTAAAATCTTCTAAGGTATACAATATAGGGTGTTGACTTCTCTAATCTATAGTAGAGTTGACTTCTCTAATTTATAGCATAGTATAGTATAATATTTCCTTTCATTTTTATTTGATATTTTTGAATCTGTCCATTCATTGGTGTCCTGTATTCCAAACTGGAATTTCTTTTTGAGTTCAGAGATCTTTTGGAAAACATTCCTTGTTTTTCCATGCCTGTTCCCATCTTCAAATCCTTGTAGATGTTGTTGTAATACTGCTTCTTCTCTTTTTTAACAACTCTGTGAAATTCTGTGTGAAGATTCTTCTTGAGGTTTTTGTTTTATCTGGCTTTGGTTTCTCTAATCAAATTCCAGTTTGTTCTGACATCTAGTTTGCTTTCTTCTCTTTTATCTTTGGCAACTTCTTCACATTCATTCTTAATGACTTCCTTAAATTCATCCCACAGTTCCTCTGGTTCTCCATTAATGAAGTTCAAGACTTCAAAGCAATTCTTGATGTTGTCCTTGAAAATAGTGGATATATGGGATAACCTTCACACCTTAGGTGCCCCTGTTTGGGATACTTTGATATCCTTCTGGGTTCTTCCCTCATTCTTCCCAGGAACACTCCCATCACAGTGACACAATACACAAAAGACTTTGGGTGGGTGGGTGGGATGGGGGTAAACATGCATACTTAATTTTATTGGCAGTCCTCGTGACTATTAGAAACTAGGATGATCCCAAAATGACTTAATGTCAAAATGAAGCAATTTCCATCATGATAGATTTCATTTACCCTCATCTCCTTCCTCCCCAGAAGACACATGACTTCATGCATGTTTACTGAATAGAACATTGGACTCCAATACAAAGAGAACATCTTGTTCCACATGATCAGGTACTAGGTTCAGTTGGACACATTTGAGTCAACAGAAAACAGGCAGGTGTTGGGAAAGAAACATTTATGGAGAAACTACTACTACTACTACAACTACAACTACTACTAATTTGCAGCCCACTTCATGATTCAAGGTAACTAATTAGATAAAACTTTGTTGGATGGATAAACACCATTCCTGATATCTTCCTAAAATTGTAATGTGAGGTTAGTTCCAGAGATACTTGTAAGTCAAAAGACTATCCACCTTCCATTGTGTTGCCACAAACCAATGTTATTATCAACTGGCCATCCTCATTACCAATCCCTACTCTGTCCCTCTTGTGACTCCTTACTGAATCCTATTGTCATGATTTATGTGTATGCCAGATGTTACAGGCAAAATGATTGGTTTTCTCCACTGGGTTTGCTGCCCTTCTCCCTAAGCATATTACTACTAATGGGAAAATGTCCACCAATTGGATTACTGCAGCATGAGTAAGTGGAGCTATTGTTATGCAATTCTATAAGTTTTAAAAATCTTCATGGCAGTTTTTTTCTGTTCCTCTTGCCATACCCATTTGAGTTTCTCAGAAATTCCAGAGAATGTGAAGAAAAGAAACTAGGGAAATATGTTTCCCAATCATCTAAAATGAAAAGTATAATTAGAAACCCTAGAGTAGAAATAGCCCCTCTAAGAAGGTACACAAACCTTCCATGATTGTGCATCTATCCATGTCATTTAGAACCATAGAACTGATCTTGATAAGATGAGATGACACAGGGCCATCCTTCTCAACATTTCCAAAACAACTCTGGACATCCCGGCAACAAGTTAGCTATTAAACATCCAAATATTGTTATGGAATATAACAAGTCAATATGGAATATAAAGTCAATTGACTTTATATACCTCGAATCTGTGGTGGATAACGAAGATTTAGTTTGGGGGAAACCAAACTACCTATATTATAGTACATTAAGTGACCACATAAGGCTGTTTTCACTTATTGACTGGAGATGAGCCAACCTCATTAAGAGATAAGACTGAAAATATTAGGGAATAATACTGAGGTTATGAATTAAAGTAGGGATGGGTCTTTGAATAAATCTCCTGAAGATAAGTTTTAAGATAAACATAACTTACTTAAATATGGCCTCAAGGTCTGAAATCAGCCTGTTCCAAATATAAACCAGATTTCTTCTTTCCACCCATGTTAAAGTGCTTGAGCTGGCAGAGAACTACAGAAGCATAAAATATGCTGTTCCCACAGGCAATTACTATCCTCCCATCGGCATGATACCAACAAATGGTGCTTTCCTTATTTATGGTGTACAGGACTAATTAAAGATAGGCATTTCTGGATATCCCTGGCTATCTTTCTCCTCCTACTGAACATCAATTGGCTGGAAAACACCCACCAACCACTCTCTTGGCTAGTTGGCCATCTGCCAAAAATTGTTCTGTTTTTACACATGTGTTTTGTGCAGGTACATTCGAAGATAACTTGCCAGCAGAAGCTGCAGAATAATACTCTTTTGGAATAGTTCTGAGCCCATGTCTAAAAGCAGCCTAAACTACAACTGTTGGGCATGAAAAGTGCTGTGAAGTAGCAGAGAGAAAGCTCTGAGGGTCCCTCTTCCACTTCACTGTGCAGCTATTTTCACTATTACAACTATGTCTGGTCCACTGGCAGACATACTGGAAGTAGCCAATTTGAAATAATTCCCCCACTGCCCACAGTGGAGCGGCTCTGGAAGACCATTTCTCAAGGACACCAGAGGAGGAAGAATGTTCACACCACTCCTAGGTGACCAGTAAGTTCAGAATCGATTCCATCCATAGGAAGTCATCTAATGATGACCCTGACCAAATGGGTCCTGAAATGTGTTAAGAAGCCTTAGTCCTGTGAAAAATGTAGCAATCTGTTCCTTAAAAGGGAAGCAATACTGCATCCAATTTTGGTCACCACACTATAAAAAAGATGTTGAGACTGTAGAAAGAGTAACCAAGATGATTAGCAACCAGAGAAGAGCAACCAAGATGATTAGGGGACTGGAGGCTAAAACATACAATGAACGGTTGCGGGAACTGGGCATGGCTAGTCTAATGAAGAGAAGGATCAGGGTAGACATGATAGCAGTGTTCCAATATCTGAAGGGCTGCCACAGAGAGGAGGGGATCAAGCTATTTTCCAAAGCACCTGAAGGCCAGACAAGGAATAATGGATGGAAACTGAACAAGGAGAGATTCAACCTGGAAATAAGGATAAATTTTCTGACAGTGAGAGCAAACAACCAATGGAACAACTTGCCTTCAGAAGTTGTGGGAGCTTCATCACTGGAAGCTTTCAAGAAGAGACTGGACTGCCATCTATCAGAAATGATGTAGGGTCCCCTGCTTGGGTGGGTTGGACTAGATGAGGGGTCTCCAACCTTGGCAACGATACAACTTCTGGACTTCAACTCCCAGAATTCCTCAGCCAGCACGTGCTGGCTGAGGAATTCTGGGAATTGAAGTCTACAAGTCATAAAAAATTGGCAAGGTTGGAGACCCCTGGACTAGATGACTTAGGTCCCTTCCAACTCTGTTAATGTATAATCGGCTCAAGATGAGTTGAAGCTGCCTCAGATATAGTTTATGGATGTGATGAAGGAAACATCATGAGACAAAACAAAACGATAGAGGGACATACCATGGCCGAGACAGTGCAGGGTGTGGGAATTGTGGCTCCATGGATGTCTCTAAGCACACCCAGTACTGCGGGTGATGTGCATATGTACGCATGGAGAAAGAGGGAGTGTGGAAGAGATCATTCGTTTAGAACACAACCCACGAAGTGCCAGTTTCAGAGGAGTCCCCATGGAAACTGGGAAGACCACAAGACGAGCACAAAAGGTTTATGAAACTAAAACAGAAGCATCAGCTTGCCAGGGTCTACTTTCTGGCTTCAGTGAAAAGTCAGCTTCTTGTTTCGCTCTGGAATCTGATTACCCAGCCTTCTTTTTCTTCTTTTCTTCTTCTTTTTTTTTTTTTGAAAATGTGAAACTGTCAGATGCACCTCGAAGTGATAAAAGTCTCCCCCCCGCAACATCTCCTTGCAAACTTTTAGTCGCGCTACCTTCCTCGGGATGGGAAAGTAGGAGGGAGAAATTAGGATGCGAGTCTTTAGCGCCGCGCGCCGCTTCTGAAATTCGGCGCCGAGAGTTCGGAACGAGCAGCGAAACCATACATTCGGGACGCTTTTCCCGGCCCCTTTGGGGAGCTTTGGATCTAGAACAGCCCCCCACCCCTGTGTTCCTCATGAGCCCTTTGCACCGATCATCTCGCCACAGGTAGTCCGTGGGGAATCCCGCGGCGCTCTCCGAGTAGGGAGGGCAGGCGTGAGACCGCGCGCACTTGTTCGCTTTGGGTACTTGGCACGGACCAGGTTTTTTCCTCATCGACGGCAACCGCGGAGCCGGGTGGAGGAGCAGAGCCGGGCGACCTTAAAGGAAAGGTCTTATCCTAGAACAGCCCGGTACGTGAAAAAGAAAGGGGCTTCCTTCCCGCAACTGGAAGCAAAGGTCGCCCTGGCGCCGGCCGCTCGCTCGCTCCCTCCCATTTCTGGCTCGCTCTCCCGGAGCGGATGAAGGAGACACGGGAGGGGGCGGGGGGCGGGAGAGGGGGTGGGCCTCTGCAGCAGGGGGTCTCTCCTGGTTGGGCCCTCGTGCGCCGCCTGTCACTGGGCGGCGTGTATGTCGGCGGCCTGGCCCCGCCTCGCCTCTTCGCAGCCCGCGGCGCGGACAGAGATGACACAGAGCCTCGGTGGCTACAGCTGCCTTGAGCCGCGGCTCTTCGCTCCTCTGCCGTCCTGAGGCCGGGTGGGCGCGAGGGCGAGGAGTCTCTTGGCATCACCCGCGAGGAGGAGGAGGAGGAGGAGGAGGAGGGGAAAGAGGGAAGGAGGGAGGGAACGGCGGCGGCGGCGGCGCTGCTGCCGCCGCTTTCACTCGGTTTCCCCGCAAGCGAGAGAGGCTACCCAGGGCAGTAAGCAGGCTTGCTAAGCGCCGCCCGGGAGCCCGCCTTCCCCTGTGGAGAGGGGGCCGCTGGGCTGCTGGCATGGTGGCATTTGGACCGGCGGCGGGGCGCTGCTGAGAAAAAGCCCAGCCGGCGACCAAGAGAGTGAAGGAGTGAGTGAAGCCGAGGCAGCAGCCCCAAGCGCAGCGCGGCTCCCCAGGCCGGGCCGCCACCTCTTCCTCTTTAGTCGCCCGCGGTCTTCTCGGGGGGCTTTCCCCGCCAACCTCGCCAAACCACAGCCGGGCCTGGCGTTCCCCGCAAGGCGTGCCTGCAGGCCCCGGGGAGGCCGCGGCGGAGCTTGGCAGACCCGCCTCTGCCCCGGCCACCTCGGGGTCCCGCGGGCCGACGCCGGCGGGGGCCTCGGTGCGGCTCGGGGAGGGGCGCGCGGCCGGCTCTAGGGAGTTGCCTCCCCCAGGCAGCATGGAGAAAGACGGAGCGGGCAGGCCCTGAAGAGGCAGCCGGGGAGAGGGGGGTGCCTGATTCTGCCAAGTCTTCTTCCTCCCCGCTTCCCACCCCCACCCCCCCAGTTCCGCTGATCTCACCCAAATTGGGCCGACCGGAGCTTCCCCAGCCTGGGACCGCTGGAGGGACCCCGCAGCGCCGGGCTCACTTGGAGCGGAGCCTTGTTTTCTGTGGCAGCTCCCCCTCCCCGCTTCGCAGCGTCTCCAGCGAATTAAAGCCGGACCAGGACGAGGGGCTTGCCCCCTGCTCGCCCGGCGAGTTCCTACGGCGGAGCAAAACAACCACCCGGTTTAGAAAAGGCCAGTGTCACCCGGGGATCCCCCACTGGCAAAGACTTGAGAGCTTTCCGCGGCGGCGGCAGCGGCAGCAGCAACCACAGAGAAGGTAAGGGGTTGCTCAGGGCTTGGGCGGTGATGCTCGATCGGCTTGGCGTTGCTTTGTGGTGAAGGAGGAAAAGGGGAGCGCTTTTTCTCTCTCCCCCCCCCCGATTCTTTGTTTTTTGCCCCCCTCCCTTTAAAATTCTCGCGCACTCCGATCCCGCACAATATTTCTGTAGAAGGAGATGTGCTTTCTATGCACTCCCTCTCTCCAAGGGTCTGGTAGAATTGTAGCTTTAAGGCTGATGCTCTGTTGAAGGGATCCAAAATAAAGTGGTTTATTGTACCTATAACATTGAGGAACGCACTGCATCCTTGGGAATAAGTATCCCAAATCTGAATGGATCTGCACAGGATCAGAGCAACTGCAAAACGTTCACTAGTAGAGGATGTACCTTTTTTCAGTAGCTGACAAAGAAACCCTAGATTTTATTTGGAACTTAAGGCACTTGTGTTAAGATTGAAATTCCTCCGTAGAAAAAGTAACTTTTGACTGCTTTTCACTTTTTTTTTTTTAAAAAAAAATGTTGTTTCTGGATCTGGGACTTTAAAAAGTTGGGAGAAATGTCACTTGTTACCTGTCATTGAAAAGATTGTTTCAGGAGACTTTGTAAGTGAAGAAGTTGGGCGAAGTGGACTTTTTTCCCCCCCATAATACTTGGATATTCTGGAAGTGTTCACCCTGAACACAAAAGATTTCAACTTATTAGTGAGACTTTAAATCTCCTCACTGACCTCAATCAGATATTTTCACTGTAGAGTCCAGACTGCATGACAGCATGGCGGGGGAGAGGTAGGGGGGGAGTGTTAGAATCCTATTAGTATCACTATTGCATTATATGCCACTTTTATAAAAAGGGATTAGAAGGTGGAATAGCGAAGAGGAACATGTTTACAGTTAGAGTAGAAATTCCTGTTAATCTCAGTATTTATACAAATACGTAATTTTTGAGCCAGTTTCTTAATATGAGAGAAGGTGAAACATGTCTTAGGCATTGAGAAAAAAGAGAAATTTGCCCTAAAATAAAGATACAGATGAAGCCGATGAAGATTTAGAAACAAATGTGCAGTTTGTCCATAAACATGGGCATCCTTAACTAAGCATCAGTTTGCCAAATGAGGCATACATTTTTAATAATTTATTATGTTAACTGTAATTGGAAGAATTATCTGTGATCTACAGAAATACTAATACATGTAATAAAATATCCAGTGGACAGCTTTGATTAACTTGAAAGCTTTCCTTTTACATCAGAATTATATTCTACCCTTTGTTTAAAATGGCACAGCTAGCAAAAGACCTTCTTCTTTATCTACAGATAATTGCTGGTGTATCCACACCTGAAGGTATGTTAATTAGCATGCTAGAAAGGTCACTTCAACATTTCCACAAGCAAGCTTTCTGGCTGCTTTGACTTAAGCGATTACATTCAATAAAGAGCTGTCACATTATCAGCTGTGTCCACTTCTTTTCCAGGATGAATGGGCAGTAAACATTTTTCAGTCTTCTCTGAATTTATTAAAGCCAGTCTCCTCCCTTAATAGACAATGTGGTTAAATGGGATCTTTTCAAGGAATGGATTGCTTTCAACTCATTAAGTACAATGTTAGATGACTATTTAATTGAAAAAAGGGGGGGTATTATACACTGCTTACATTTCTGCAACAGATTTTTGTTGTTACACTGTCTATGTATTGTATCATTTAATTCATTAAGTTCGTTTCCCTGGGGAACAAATAAACAATGTATTGACTCTGTAGAGGTAACATGAAGTTTGTCAAGGCTTTCTTTAAGTATTGCTATAAATATTCCTAATTTATAGTCTGCATTCCACATCTATCTGATATAGACCTCTTTTGGCTGTGTAAAACATTTCTTAATGAAGACTCTTTTTGTATTATCATTAAAGACAGCAAGTAAAGGTTTTTGTCATAGTTGACTGATTCTGGAGGCATAGGTGAAAATGTTTTAATTAAACAGCTGTAAAATCTTGAGCAGTTAGCCCTGAATTTCTCTTTTCATATTATTCTTTGCCTTATGTGCTTAGAATGGAATATGATAGACAAAGCTAGATGCTAAGATGTAAAATCATTAACTTAGCATGCTAAGCAGTGTTGCATAACTATAGTATACTTTTAATATAATGAGCTAACTTTTTAAAATGTATTTCACTTTGTTCACCAAATAAAATAACTCAAGAGTTATTGAGTGACTCTTAAGTCTGATCTTAAGTAAACTCACTTTGCATAAATTCAGCTAGATTAATGAATTTGCTATGAGATAAATATGTGGGAATTGTGTTGTTTTGCCTTGACCATCTTGAGATTTGAATTCAGTGTGCCAAGTTAGAGTGGTATACGATTTGCAGTGTTGTAGGCAAATGATATGGGCATTTTGGACTGGAAAGCTATTATTCAATTTTTATCTTAAATATTGGAAGTAGAGCTGGGAAGAATCCAACAAGAACACAAATGAACACAAATTCTAAAGGATTCTCTAGCAATATTTGGAAATTTTCAAGTTGTCAGTGCTTTCTAATAGAATATTTATAGACTTCGTTTTCTCAAACTTTGTGGGAAAGAAAACTGAAGTGACCACCGGGATTTTCAGATAAGTCTTTAAATCAGGATTGATTTGTAAGCAGATAAATAGAGATTGTCTCCCTGGCCTTGATTCCAATTATGAGTTCTCTTAGGCTTCCATTTAATTTTAGTAAAATTAAGAGGTTTGAGTAATTATTTCAGGATGTAGTTATATGGCAATGGAAATGCTAAATTAAATGTGTTAGTGAGTGTGAATGTGATGGTAATTCAGATCAAGTACAAGGAGTTATGCACTGTACTCTCTGGAATCTTAGTATATTAGCTGTTAAAGATAATGATGACCCTTTTAGCTAAGAGGACATGCATCTGAATAAGATGAATGATAAATCACTCTGTACTCAAAATGT